>NW_027518250.1:600000-798664 GCF_023851605.1 Tamandua tetradactyla
CCTTCTCAACTAAGAACCTATGCTCTTTTCATTAAACCATTTATAATCTCTGAGTTAAAAACCATAATATTCATGTTTCCACCTAAAAATACTCAAACATTCTATGTACAGCCAGATATCCACTTACTCTCCAGAGAGTCATATGCAAGTCCTTGAGTAATATTCACTCTTTAACTTAACATCCTAAAACTAAGATATTATGGCATGAAGCTAATACAACTTATGTCATATGATAAGGGGATAAGACAGGGACAAAAACAAAGATATTTGCTTTGTGCAAATATACATACATACATACTCATAGCAGAATTAGGGAGAAATATTTAAAACAATGACATTCCTCATTCCTGTATCTAGTCACATCTTCTTAGCTCATATTTATAACTACCTATTCCTGCTTTTTATTTCTTATTCCCCTTAAATTCAGTAAGTCCTTAAGCTTTGCCTGGTGGGATGATACAAACCTTGAGTCTTGAAGTTACTGTGCCATTTGTAGCCTTGCCTGAATTGTAGATTTCCACTGACTTGAATCACAGGGCATGGTAGTACTGAGAGACACAATAAGGGAACTCCTGTATTCCATGCAAATACTTAGTTTTATACTTTGTGTAGTTGCATTGCAGTATTTTTATTCCACTTTATAGTCAAGATGAATCAACCCAGCCAGTACAGTAGTTTCCTTCTTTGCCTCTTGATTTAGATTCAGAAGGATCCTGAACTGGCCAAGTAGCAGTCTTAATTATTAGCTCAATGGAGTCATTGTTTTGGTCCTGGTGGAAACACGCCTTTTTAGAAGCAGGATTTTTACACTAGAAAAGATAAAGGTAGCAAAAGATGTTCTAGTGGATAACTAGGCACAATATAGTGAATGGCCACACTCCAGTTTCCACTCCTTGATTTCTGGACTCATGAATGTTAGTAATGGAGATATAGCACCATAGAAAAGATGCTAATTTCTAACCTAGAGAGCTTCCTGGACAACATGACCCCAGGCCGGTGACATACCAGCTAGTTGTCACCATAATTGAGCCTTCACAATGTCATTCCAATCAGCAAAAACAAAAATTCTCACTTGTTCAGAACTCTAGAGAAGGTATTGACTGGAGAAAGATCCAACAAAAACTGAATTTAGAAGAAAGGGAAAAATATCAGGTAAGAAACATCCATTCCAGACTGGCTGTTCTCCTCCCTACCACCTCAGTTGGACTCACATAGTTTTGAAAATGTCCACAAGCAGCAGTTGGGATCCATCCTGCCTCCCACTGGGGACACAGAGTATAAAATCTCTTAAAGCAATGAGACATATCCCCACCTATATTTAGCCACAGAGACCCAAGTCCACAGGGATTCATGGCAAGACTGAACCACTCAGGGCAGCAAGGAAGCATTTCCTAAATGCAGGAGAAGGGAGGGAACCACAAAATCTTCCTTAAAAGCAGCCAGTAGCCAGGTAGAATCGGTCTGAATCAACTCTTTGAACAGCTGGGGGACAGACGAGGACAGTTAAAGACCCAGGTTAGTAAGAGACAAAGAGTTTGAGTACATGTGGATTGAGCTTGTATTTTCAGCCCTTGTGTCCAATCCCCACCCTTGACGAAAACAGCAGCAGAAGGTCTGATCCTTGCAGAGTGTTGCAGGTGGGAAAATCCTCTGTCACAAGTAAGGTGGGGGGCATAGTTGCATATTGATCCAGATTTTGGAAGGTGAAATGAAGGCAGAGAAGTGCTACAGTTTCAGCCCCACCCAGTCAGATACTGCCAGGCTCTAGGAAGTAAACAACTTGTGAGGACAATTAAATCATGGAACAGCACCACATGCTGAGCAGGTCAGAAAGTTCAGGGGAATTGCAGGGCTTTTAAAAATAACTCCAGACCATGTCCTTGGCCTATTGAAGCTGTACTACACAACTTGCATGGGAATTTGCCCTTTTTGATTGAGAATTAAGAACTGCCAAATTGCCAAACAGTCCCCTAAAACACAGCAAGAATTTGCAAGAATTGGAAATGAGAACATCCTGGAGAAGCTGCTACCTGGAGTATTGGAAACTTTCAGTCCAAACCCCCCAGGTCTTTCTAAATGGAAGCATGTGAATCAACAGACACATTGTGCTCATAAGGAGTTTGACAGTTCATCTGTAAAGTGCTTACACTCAATCCCCAGAGTTGGTGGTTTCCAGTGAATGTGGAGACTGGGTCTTAACTGGATTATTGCTTGGTTGGTTCCCTTCCCATCATGTTGCTGCAGTTGAGAAGAAATATGGGCATGGAGAAGAAGTGACCAAAGCATGCCATCTGCTGGCATGACAAGGATAGTGCAACATGGCAAGCTGCTTTTCTGTCCATCCTTTAATAGACTATTAAAAAGGCTTGCACCTCCTGCCTGAGGATCTTGCACTGGTTTGCCTGGGAGTTACTAACAAAGTACCTAATGATATATTCATTGCAATCCCAAGCAACCACAAGATCTTAGATAAAAGAGAGAAATCAACTTTCAAAATAAATTTGTCAAGCTTATCAAATGACAAGGAATCAGCAAAAAAATTTAAAAAATTATCACAAAGTAAATGAAGAAGCAAGAATATGTAGGCAAGTGAAATAACCAAACTGAAAAGCTGATGAAGACACAAAATTTAGTACAAGTAGATTTGCTCAAACAAATCTCCTATATAATTTAAATGATATGGTAGAAGAAATAAAAGATATCAAGAAGACACTAGAATAGCATAAAGAAAAATTTGAAAAGATAAATAAAAATAGCAGATCATATAAAATGAAAGATATGTAGATCAAGTTAAAAATACACTAGAGATGTGCAATAGCAGATTTGAAGAAAGAAGAAAGAGTAAGTGAACTAGAGGACAGAGTAACTGGAATTGAAATAAAAAAAGAATGAATGGTGAAAAAGTTTGAAAATTTAGAATTGGATTTCAGGGACATGGTGAACAACTCAAAGCTTATGTGCTATATAAAAATGATTGGTGTCCCAGAAGGAGAAGTAAAAGGGTAGGAAGGGTACTAGAGGATATAATGAGGAAACTTCCCAACACTTATAAAGGACATAAATATACAAGTTAATGAATGGCAAAAAAACTCCAAACAAAAAAATCCAAATAGGCCTTGCCCAAGTTACTAATCAGCCTATCAAATGTTGAAAAGAGACAGAAAATTCTGAAAGAATCAAGAGAAAAACAATCTTCTACATACAATGGAAACCAGACAAGACTAAGTTCAGACTACTCAATCAGCAACATGGAGGCAATAAGGCAGTGGTATAATATATTTAAGATCCTGAAAGAGAAGAAATTCAGCCAAGAATTCTGTACCCAGCCAAACTGCCCTTCAAAATTGAGGGAGAGATTAAAATTTCACACTCAAACAAGTCCTGAAGAAATTTGTCAATAGAGACTGGCTCTGCAAGCAATAATAAAGGAAGTTCTGCTGGCTGAAAAAGAAGACAGGGGAAGGAGGTTTAGAGGAGAGCACAGAATTGAAGAGTACCATAAGTGAAGCTTAAAGAATAAAAAGAAAGAGGAAAATGAATATATAGATCTGTGCTTTAGTTTGTTAGTTGCTGGAATGCAATATACTAGAAACAGAATGGCTTTTAAAGAGGGGAATTCAATAAGTTGTTACTTACAGTTCTAAGGCCAAGAAAATTTCCCAATTAAAACATGTCTATAGAAATATCCAATCAAAGGCACTCAGGGAAAGATACCTTGGTTCAAGAAGGCTGATGAAGTTCAGGGTTACTCACTCAAGTGGAAGGGCACATGGTAAACACAGTCATGGTTCCTCTCTCATCTAGAAGGGCACATGGTGAACACAGCATCATCTGCCAGCTTCTTCTCCTGGTTTCTTGTTTCATTAAGCCCTCTGGGAGGCATTTTCCTTCTTCATCTCCAAGGATCGCTACTGGTGGACTCTGCTTCTTGTGGCTATGACATTCTGCTCTGCTCTCTCTGAATCTCTTTCATTCTCCAAAATTTTTCCTCTTTTATAGTACTCCAGAAAATTCTCAAGACGCACACAAATGGGTGGAGACCCAACTCTACCTAATCCATTTTAAGAACCATTCTTGATTATATCACATCCCCAGAGAGATGCTCTAATTACAGTTTCAAACATTCAATACTGAATAAGGATTAAAAGAAATGGCTGCCTTTACAAAATGGGATTAGGATTAAAATATGGCTTTTCTAGGGTCCATACATCATTTCAAATCAGCACAATCTGACAAATCATAAAAAAGATGAGATGGTAAGTTCAAGAAACACATTTTCAATAATAACTTTAATGGACTGAACTTACCAGTTAAAGGTACAGATTGGCAAAGTGGGTTAAGAAATATAGTCCAGCTATATGCTGCTTACAAAAGACTCATCTTAGATGCACGGATACAAATAGATTGGAAGTGAAGTGATGGGAAAAGATTTTGACACAAGTGGTAAACACAAGAAAACAGGAGTAACTACTAATATCAGAAAAAATAGAATTTGAATGTAAATACATTATAAGAGACAAAGAAAAAAATATTTACTAATTAAAGGGTCAATTCACCAAGAAAGTATAACATTCATGATATTTATGCTCTCAATTAAGAAGCTACAAAGTTCTTGAGACAGACATAGGCAAAACAGAGGGGAGTGATAGATATTTCAAAAATAAAAGTAGGAGACTTTGATACAACACTCTCCTCTATAGATAGAACAACCAGACAGAAGATCAATGAGAAAATAAAGAAGTTAAATAGTTTGACAAATGAGTTAAATTTAACAGATATATATATATATGTCTTTGCAGCCCAAAGCACAAGGATATACATTACTCTCTAGTGCTGGAAATTTTTCCAGGATAGGTCATATTCTGGGGCACAAAACATGTCTTTATAAATTTAAAAAATTGAAATTATTCAAAGCACATTTTCTGACCACAGTAGAATGAAACTTGATCTCAGCAACCACCAAAGAATGAGAACATTCACAATTATATGGAGTTTAAACAATCAGTGGGTCAAAGAAGAAATTGTTAGAGAAATTAGTAGCTGTCTGGATATGAATGAAAATGGAGTGCAATTCATCAGAACTTATGGGATGCACCAAAGTTTGTGCTAAAATGTAAATTTATTTCCCTAAGTGCCTATATTTAAAAAAAGAGCATAGATAGATAACTGCTCACTTGGAGGAACTTGCGAAGGAATGGGAAACTAACTCCAAAGCAAATAGAAGAAGAGAAATAACAAAGATCAAAGCATAGATAACTGAATGAGAGAACAAAACAATACATAGAATCAACAAATCAAAAAGTTGGTTCTTTAAGAAAATCGGTAAAATTGATGGGCCTCTTACAAGACTGACAAAGAAATTAAAAAAATAAAAAGAGGATGCAAATAAAAATAAAATCAGAAATGAGAAAGGATTCACAACCAAAGATCCTGAAGAAATTTCTGCACACAAACAATAAGCTACACTGACTCAGGAAGAAATAAACTCAACAAACCAATTACAAGTAAAGAGATTCATTTAATCAGTCATCAAAAATTTTCCCACAAAGAGAAGCTCTGGGCCAGATAGATTCACAAGGAGCTTTATCAAACATTCCAGAAGGAGCTATCAGCACTCCTGCTCAAACTTTTCCAAAAAAATGAGGAAAAATAAACTTGAGATAGAATTAAATAACTCATTTTATGAAGCTAATATCATTTTAATACCAAAACCAGGTAAAGATGCTATAAGAAAGGAAAACTACAGGCCGATCTCCCTAATGAACAGAGATGCAAAATTCTCAACAAAATATTAGCAAATTGAATCCAACACGTTAAAAAGAATTATGTACCATGACCAAGTGGGGTTTATACCAGGAATGCAAGGATGATTCAATGCAAGAAAATCAATTAATGTAATAAAGCACATTAAAAAATCAAAAAAGGAAAAATCACATGATCATCTCGATTGATGCCGAAAAAGAATTTGACAAATTTCAACATTCTTTTCTGATAAAACACCCCAAAATATAGGAATCAAAGTTAACATACCTCAGTATGATAAAGGAAATGTATGAAAAACTGATGGTCAGTTTTTCAAGTAGCAGCAAAGTTACTTGAGCTACTAAGCAAATTCATCAATGTGGTGGGATATAAAATTAATGTTCAGAAATCAATAACATTTCTACACACAAGCAGTGATCTAACTGAGGAGTCAATTAAGTAAAAATTTCCACTCAAAATAGCAACTAAAAGAATCAAGTCCTATAAATAAACTTAACTAGGGACGTAAAGAACTTGTACACTGAAAACTACTTAACATTACTAAAGCAAATCTAAATACATGGAAAGACATTCCCTGCTCATGAATCAAAAGGGTAAATACAGTTAAGTTGTCTATTTTCCCCAAATTGATCTACACATTCAACACAGGACCAATCAAAATTACAACAAACTACTTTGAAGACTAGGAGAAGTGAATTACCAAATATATCTAGAAGGGAAACAGACCCCAATTAGCTAAAAGCATCCTAAAATAAGAAGAACAGAGTGGAAGGATTAACATGCCCAGACTTTAAATCTATTATAAAGCCATAATGGTAAAAACAACATGATACTAGCACAAAGATAGATCCATTGACCAATGAAATTGAATCAAGAGGGCAGAAATATATCACCAAATCTATGGTCAACTGATTTTTGACCAAGCTCCCAAATCCACTGAACTGGGATAAAATAGTTTTTTTGATAATTGAGCATGGAACAACTGAATAACAATAGCCAAAAGAATGAAAGAGGGCCCTTATCTTACACCCTAAACAAAAATTAACTAAAAGTGGATCAAACATCTAAATATAAGAACTAGCACCGTGAAGCTTCTCGAAGAAAATGCAAGGAAACATCTTTAAGACCTTGTGATAGAAGATAGCTTCTTAAACTTCACACCCAAAGCACAAGCAAGAAAAGAAAAAAAAAATAGATAAATGGGAACTCCTAAAAACAAAACACTTCTGCACCTCAAAAGACTTTGTCTAAAAGGTGAAGACTCAGCCAACTTAATGGGAGAAAATATTAGGAAATCACATATTAGACAAAGGTTTGATATCATTTTTATACAAAGAAATCATACAGCTCAACTATAAAAGAACAAACAGCCCAATTATAAAAGGGGCTAAAGATATTAATAGGCATTTTTCTGAACAGCAATTAGAGATGGCTCAAAAGCACATGATAAGGGCAGTGTGATGGAGGCACAGTGGCAGAGTTCTTGCTCGCCATGCTAAACCCAGGTTCGATTCCTGGTGCCTGTCCATTGAAAAAAAAAAGCTCAGGAAGAAATGTTCATTATCCTTGACTATAAGGGAAATGCAGATCAAGACTACATTGAGATACCACCTCACATCTATAAGAATGGCAGCTTTTAAATAAATAGGAAACTATATATGTTGGAGAGAATATGGAAAAACTGGGAGATTTATGCACTGCTTGTGGGAATATATAGTGATACAGCCACTATGGAAGACTGCTTGGGGGTTCCTTAGGAAACTAAATATAGAGCTGCCTTATGACCCAGCCATAGCACTACATGGCATAAACCCAGAAGAGCTGAAAACAATGACACAAAAAGACATTTGGGCATCAATGTTCATAGCAGCATTATTCACAATTGGGAAAAGATGGAAACAAATCAAATGCCCATCAACAGAGGTGCGGATCAAAAGAATGTGGTATATGGAGACTTCTGGAGAAGATGGTGGCTTAGTAAGGTGTGCGTGTCTTAGTTTCTCCTCCAGAAAACTACTAAATAACTAGAAACAGTACAGAACAGCTCTTGGAGCCACGACAGAGACCAGACACACAGTGTACCCCAGTCTGGACCTGCTGGACTGGCTACGAGACTCTGCTGTGGTGAGGTCCTCGAGCAGTGCTCTCTTTCCTGGGCCGTGGTGGCTGGCGGCCAGCCCCCCTCCCTCCCTCCTTCCCGGTCCAGCTGAGAGACTCAGATCAGCGGTTCCCCAAGCCACAGACCGGCGACCGGAGTCCCTCCCACACACGCGGCTTCCCGGGCCAGCTGGGAGACTCGGATCGGAGGTTCCCCAAGTCGTGGCGGCTGGCGACTGGAGCCCCTCCCACACATGTGGCTTCCCAGGCCAGCTGGGAGCCTTGGATTGGTGGTTCTCCAAGCCGCGGCAGCCGGCGACCAGAGGCCCTCCCACACACATGGCTACCCAGACCACCTGGGAACCTCGGATCGGCAGTTCCCCAAGCTGCGGCGGCCAGTGACTGGAGCCCCTTCCAAACATGCGGCTTCCTGGGCTGGCTGGGAGCCTCAGATCAGCAGTTCCCCAAGCCGCGGTGGCTGGTGACCGGCACCCCTCCCACACATGTGGCTTCCTAGGCTGGCTGGGAGCCTCGGATCGGCAGTTCACCAAGCTGCGGCAGCCGGCGACTGGAGCCCATCCTCCACACGTGTTTTCCCGGGCTGGCTGGGAGCCTCAGATCAGCGGTTCCCCAAGCCGTGGCAGCCGGTGACTGGAGCACGTCCCACACACATGGTGGCTTCCTGGAGGGAAAGGAAAGAGTCTCCAGGAGTATAGAGACTGAGTCCAAGTTAACACCAATAGTGGCATTAATGAACAACTTCTGACTACTGAAAATAAGCCCTCAGCTTAGGCAAAACTGATCAAGGCAGAAGATGCCTATTGGGCTAACTGAAAAAGAGGAAAGGGGGCGAAACAGAGCCTTCTGTGGCTGTTTCTGAGGAGGCTTGGTTGCCTCTGGGCTCAGCGCTGGGATTACACATGTTGAGACTGCCATGAACGCAGAAACAGGCTGCTTTCAGGGCTCTGTACCACCTAAACCTTCCCCGTGGGAGGGGTGAAATGCAACTCAGGTGGAATCCCTCTCTCAAGAATTCAGATTCTAGGACTTCATAATTTGAAGTCATTAAACCCAACCTACAACCTTTCCTCTGTCTCCACCCCACACCCAGCAGCGAGAGTCTTCCAAAGTTAAAGGAGCTGCAACATATTTTGCTGGTGGGACCCGCAGAAAGACAAGCACCACATACTGGGAAGGATAAGAAAAACAGAGCCCAGAGACTTCACAGGAAAGTCTTTCAACCTGCTGGGTCCCACACTCAGGGAAATCTGATTAAATGCCCAGACATCAGCAAAAAATAACAAATCACACCAGGAAAATTGAAGATATGGCCCAGTCAAAGGAAAAAAGCAATAGCTCAAATGAGATACAGGAGCTGAGACAACTAATTCTGAATATATGAACAGAAATGGAAAACCTCTTCAAAATCCAAAACAATAAATTGAGGGAGGACATGAATAAGGCATGGGATGAAAAAAAGAAGAAATGGAAAGTTTGAAAAAACAAATCACAGAACTCATGGGAATGAAAGATACAGTAGAAGAGATAAAAAAAATGGAAACCTACAATGGTAGATTTCAACAGACAGAGGCCAGAATTAGTGAACTGGAGGATGGAACATCTGAAATCCAAAAAGAAACAGAAACTCTAGGGAAAAGAATGGAAAAATTTGAGCAGGGGCTCAGGGAATTGAATGATAATATGAAGCACACAAATATACGTGTTGTGGGTGTCCCAGAAGGAGAAGAGAAGGGAAAAGGAGGAGAAAAACTAATGGAAGAAATTATCACTGAAAATTTCCCAACTCTTTTGAAAGACTTAAAATTACAGATCCAAGAAGTGCAGCTACCCCAAAGAGAATAGATCCAAATAGGTGTTCTCCAAGACACTTACTAGTTAGAATGTCAGAGGTCAAAGAGAAAGAGAGGATCTTGAAAGCAGCAAGAGAAAAACAATCCATCACATACAAGGGAAACCCAATAAGACTATGTGTAGATTTCTCAACAGAAACCGTGGAAGCAAGAAGACAGTGGGATGGTATATTTAAATTACTAAAAGAGAAAAACTGCCAACTAAACTTCTATATTCAGCAAAATTTTCCTTCAAAAATGAGAGAGAAATTAAAACATTTTCAGACAAAAAGTCACTGAGAAAATTTGTGACCAAGAGACCAACTCTGCAAGAAATACTAAAGGGAGCACTAGAGTCAGATATGAAAAGACAGAAGAGAGAGGTATGGAGAAGAGTGTAGAAAAAGGAAAATCAGATATGATACATATACAATACAAAAGGCAAAATCGTAGAGGAAAGTATTACCCAAACAGTAATAAGACTAAATGTTTATGGACTGAATTCCCCAATCAAAAGACATAGACTGGCAGAATGGATTAAAAAACAGGATCCTTCTATATGCTTTCTGCAGGAAACACATCTTAGACCCAAAGATAAAAATAGGTTGAAAGTGAAACGTTGGTGAAAGATATTTCATGCAAATAACAACCAGAAAAGGGCAGGAGTAGCTATACTAATAACCAACAAAGTAGACTTCAAATGAAAAACAGATAAAAGAGACAGAGAAGGATAGTATCTACTAATAAAAGGAACAATTCAACAAGAAAACATAACAATCATAAATATTTATGCACCGAATCAGAATGCCCCAAAATATGTGAGGAATAGACTGCTATTAATGAAAAGGGAAATAGACACATCTACCATAATAGTTGGAGACTTCAATTCCCCACTTTCATCAATGGACAGAACATCTAGACAGAAGATCAATAAAGAAACAGATTTTGAATATCACAATAAATGAGCTAGACTTAACAGATGTTTATAGGATACTATGCCCCACAACAGCAGGATACACCTTTTTCTCAAGTTCTCATGGATCATTCTCAAAGATAGACCATGTGCTGGGTCACAAAGCAAGTCTCAACAAATTTAAAAAGATTGAAATCATACAAAACACTTTCTCAGACCATGAAAGAATGAAGTTGGACATCAATAATAGGCAGAGTGCCAGAAAACTCACAAATACGTGGAGGCTCAACAACACACTCTTAAACAACCAGTGGGTCAAGGAAGAAATTATAAGAGAAATTAGTAAATATCTTGAGGTGAATGAAAATGAAAACACAACATACCAAAACCTATGGGATGCAGCAAAGGCAGTGCTAAGAGGGAAATTTATTTCCTAAATGTCTATATCAGAAAAGAAGAAAGGGTAAAAATTCGGGAATTAACTGTCCACTTGGAAAAACTGGAGAAAGAACAGCAAACTAACCCCAAAGTAAGCAAAAAGAAAGAAATAACAAAGATTAGAGCAGAAATAAATGAAATCGAGAACATGAAAACAATAGAGAAAATCAATAAGACCAGAAGTTGGTTTCATGACAAAATCAACAAGATTGATGGGCCCTTAGCAAGATTGACAAAAAGAAGAAGAGAGAGGATGCAAATAAAAAAGATCAGAAATGGAAGAGGAGACATAACAACTGACCTCACAGAAATAAAGGACGTAATAACAGGATACTATGAACAACTTTATGCTAATAAATACAACAATGTAGATGAAATGGACAATTTCCTAGATAGGCATGAACAACCTACTTTGACTCAAGAAGAAATAGATGACCTCAACAAACCAATCACAAGTAAAGAAATTGAATCAGTCATTCAAAAGCATCCCAAAAAGAAAAGTCCAGTACCAGACGACTTCACATGTGAATTCTACCAAACATTCCAGAAAGAATTAGTACCAACTCTGCTCAAACTCTTCAAAACAATTGAAGTGGAGGGAAAGCTACATAATTCATTCTATGAAGCCAACATCACCCTCATACCAAAGCCAGTCATAGATATTACAAAAAAAGAAAACTACAGACCAATCTCTCTAATGAATATAGATGCAAAAATCCTCAACAAAATTCTAGCAAATCGAATCCAGCAACACATTAAAAGAATTATATATCATGACCAAGTAGGGTTCATCCCAGGTATGCAAGGATGGTTCAACATAAGAAAATCAATTAATGTAATACACCATATCAACAAATCAAAGCAGAAAAATCACATGATCATCTCAATTGATGCAGAGAAGGCATTTGACAAGATTCAACATTCTTTCCTGTTGAAAACACTTCAAAAGATAGGAATACAAGGGAACTTCCTTAAAATGATAGAGGGAATATATGAAAAACCCATGGCTAATACCGTCCTCAATGGGGAAAAATAGAAAACTTTCCCCCTAAGTTTAGGAACAAGACAGGGATGTCCATTATCACCACTATTATTCAACATCGTGTTGGAGGTTCTAGCCAGAGCAATTAGACAAGAAAAAGAAATACAATGCATCAAAATTGGAAAGGAAGAAGTAAAACTATCACTGTTTGCAGACGATATGACACTATACGTCAAAACCCGGAAAAATCCACAACAAAACTACTAGAGCTAATAAATGAGTACAGCAAAGTAGCAGGTTACAAGATCAACATTCAAAAATCTGTAGTGCTTCTATACACTAGCAATGAACAAACTGAGGAGGAAATCAAGAAATGAATTCCATTTACAATTGCAACTAAAAGAATAAAATACTTAGGAATAAATTTAACTAAAGAGACAAAAGACCTATACAAAGAAAACTACAAAAAACTGTTAAAAGAAATCACAGAAGACCTAAATAGATGGAAGGGCATACCGTGTTCACGGATTGGAAGACTAAATATAGTTAAGATGTCAATTCTACCTAAATTGATTTACAGATTCAATGCAACACCAATCAAAATCCCAACAACTTATTTTTCAGAAATAGAAAAACCAATAATCAAATTTATCTGGAAGGGCAGGGTGCCCTGAATTGCTAAAAGTATCTTGAGGGAAAAAACGAAGCTGGAGGTCTCACACTGCCAGGCTTTAAGGCATATTATGAAGTCACAGTGGTCAAAACAGCATGGTTTTGGCATGAAGATAGATATATCGACCAATGGAATCAAATAGTGCTCAGACATAGACCCTCTCATCTATGGACATTTGATCTTTGATAAGACAGTCAAGCCAACTCACCTAGGGCAGAACAGTCTCTTCAGTAAATGGTGCCTAGAGAACTGGATATCCATATGTAAAAGAATGAAAGCAGACCCGTATCTCACACCCTATACAAAAGTTAACTCAAAATGGATCAAAGAAATACATTAGGTCTAAGACCATAAAACAGTTAGAGGAAAATGTAGGGAGATATCTTATGAAACTTACAATTGTAGGCAGTTTTATGGACCTTAAACCTAAAGCAAGAGCACTGAAGAAAGAATGAAATAAATGGGAGCTCCTCAAAATTAAACACTTTTGTGCATCAAAGAACTTCATCAAGAAAGTAGAAAGACAGCCCACACAATGGGAGACAATATTTGGAAACAACATATCAGATAAAGGTCTAGTATCCAGAATCTATAAAGAGATTGTTCAACTCAACAACAAAAAGACAGCCAACCCAATTACAAAATGGGAAAAGGACTTGAACAGACACCTCTCAGAAGAGGAAATACAAATGGCCAAAAGGCACATGAAGAGATGCTCAATGTCCCTGGCCATTAGAGAAATGCAAATCAAAACCACAATGAGATATCATCTCACACCCACCAGAATGGCCATTATCAACAAAACAAAAAATGACAAGTGCTGGAGAGGATATGGAGAAAGAGGCACACTTATCCACTGTTGGTGTGAATGTCAAATGGTACAACCACTGTGGAAGACAGTTTGGCAGTTCCTCAAAAAGCTGAATATAGAATTGCCACATGACCCAGCAATACCATTGCTAGGTATCTACTCAAAGGACTTAAGGGCAAAGACACAAACGGACATTTGCACACCAATGTTTATAGTAGCATTATTTACAATTGCAAAGAGATGGAAACAGCCAAAATGTCCATCAACAGATGAGTGACTAAACAAACTGTGGTATATACATACGATGGAATATTATGCAGCTTTAAGACAGAATAAACTTATGAAGCATTTAATAACATGGATGGACCTAGAGAACATTATGCTGAGTGAGACTAGCCAAAAACTAAAGGACAAATACTGTGTGGTCCCACTGATGTGATCTGACATTAGAGAATAAACTTGGAATATGTCATTGGTAACAAAGACTATCAGGAGTTAGAAATAAGGTTAAACAATGGGTAATTGGAGCTGAAGGGATACAAACTGTGCAACAGGACTGAATACAAAAACTCAAAACTGGACAGCACAATACTACCTAATTAATGTAATTATGTTAAAACACTGAATGAAGCTGCATATGAGCTATAGTTTTTTTAATATATTTTTTGTATTTTTTATTTTTATTTTTTTTCTATATTATCATTTTATTTCTTTTTCTGTTGTCTTGCTATTTCTTTTTCTAAATCGATGAAAATGTACTAGGAAATGATGATCATGCATCTATGTGATGATATTAAGTATCACTGATTGCATATGTAGAATGGAATGATTTCTAAATGTTGTGTTAGTTAATTTTTTTAATAAATTAAAAAAAAGAAAAGAAAGGAAAAAAAGTGGTATATGCATATGATGGAATGTTATACAGTAGTAAGGTCAAATGATGTCCTGAAGCACATGACAGGATGGACAACCTTTAAAACATAATAAACCAGACACAAAAGGATAGATACTATATGATTCTACTTTTATGACCAGCATAAAGGTGTAATCAGAGGCTTATACTACAGAATGTATGGGACTTAGAGAAAATTAGAAGCTAGAGATGGGTGAACATTTAATGAGTTTGAACTCCAGTGTAAGGGAATTGATAGAAATGAAGATGGTTCTCTAGTGAGTTTATAATTAATATTATCATATTGAAGATGAACAAGATTGAAAGAAATTGTATAGACTTACATGTCTTAATGATTAACAATAGAAATATAAATTAGCTCTTACAATAATTACTTCAAAGATATGATACATGTACAAAGAGTGATTAACTCCAAGGCACAGGGGGAAAATTGCTATTCTATGTTATGTGCTATGTTTGAAAGTAAAATACCATCACTAGACAGCAACAGTAGAAGTAAATAATGGGATGAGGGACATGAGCTAAGAGGAGACAGATTTCCTATTTGTCAAGGGTGTGTTTATTTGTTTTCTTTCTATTGGGGACAATGAAATTATCTACAATTGAAAATGTTGATGGACTGTGGACTTGGGCACTATACATTATGACTGATGAATGCAGGTAGCTTAAAGATGCACTGGCTGAGAAGTAGAATGGGATGCTGTATACTTATGAATGAAGGTTATGCTGCTACAAAAAGGAAGGGAGTTCTGAGCTCTGTAACACTAAGGATGAACATGTGAGCCATTTGGTGAGGCAAAATAAGCCAGGAGCAAAAGAACAGTGGTATAGTCTCATTTAGAAAATGTTTTTAAGAAAACAGAGGCTTAGATTGAAAGCTTGTATAGCACACACATTAAGTATGGAGTGATAATTATTATTCCTGGATTTTCAGAGGCTGTTTTACATATATATATGTAAAATGTATATATATTTATATATACAGCCTGATATTTAGAGATAAGAATGAAGCAAATCAGGCTGGGGTTAAAGTAATTCAGAACACAAGTTTAGTGAAGACAGTGTCTATATTTTGAAGCAACACATGCTCTTTGGGACAAAAGGAAGAAAGCTTTATTCAATCAGGAACGTAAATTTTCTGCAGTGCATAATCTAACTCAACATATCTATTTCAAAGACAATTTCAGTAACAATTGAAATACAAGGAGCCCAGAATACTAAAGAGGTCCTTTAATCCTATGCATATTAATGTAATGCTTGGTAACATCCTAGGCTATATTAAGCAGATAATCAAAAAGTATTAGCAAAGTCCCTTGAAGGATGGGAGAAAGAATATGTAACTATTAAACCTTATCATTAGGGAATCCCCTGATACTGTGTTAAACTTTAGGGACACTCAAATCAATAGGCCATGCCCTTGATCCTGAGGTTCACTTCTGTTAAGTTTATGTAGATATGTAAGCTTAGACTATCTATAGGTATGCCTAAGAGTTATTTCTGTTTTTTTGTTGTTGCTCAGATGTGGTTTCACTCTCTCTAAGCCCATCTCTGTACGTAAAATCATTGCCCTTCCCTCTACATGGGACATAACATGCAAGGGTGAAATTCTCCATGATGATGTGGGAGATGACTTCTAGAGATGAATCTGGCACTGGCACCATGAGATCAACAATTACATCTTTACCAAAAGGGGAAAAAGAAGTACAATTTATTATACTTAATTAATTAAGAAGTATAATTAATAAGTATCAGTGGCAGAGAGAGTACAAATAGTTGAGAGGCTACTCTGGAGGTTGCTCTTATGCAAACTTCAGTTAGATATTGCTACCTATCATAACCTGTCAAACTCCAACCAGGACAATTCCAGCCAATCCTAAAGAACACCTAGGACAATGTATAAGATTCCACAAGTGTTCCATGTGCTGAGTAACTTTCCAGAAATCTATGACCTTCAGAAGAGTTCCTTCACCAGATAAGTTCTGAAACCTAGAGGTTCCAACCTCTCCAGAATGTCAGATTATTCCATCTCCCCACCCTATATTAGTGAAAGACCCTTTCAACATGAAAAACTTAGA
This sequence comes from Tamandua tetradactyla, assembly GCF_023851605.1. Classification (NCBI taxonomy): domain Eukaryota; kingdom Metazoa; phylum Chordata; class Mammalia; order Pilosa; family Myrmecophagidae; genus Tamandua; species Tamandua tetradactyla. Next base: position 616,516 of record NW_027518250.1, read on the forward strand.
ATGGCCATAGCATAAATACCCCTAATGAGAGGGAAGGAAAGATCAAAGGTGATGGTGGAGTTATACAGTGAAGGTAAGATTTAGCAAATGAATATGAATGTTGAATCATTAAATTGATATCTCTCTTAGTCTCTAGTATCTTAGAGAAGCTAGAAGCAAAATCCTAAAATTGTGGAATTGTAACCCATGCTGATCTCTGATATATATTTTACAATTAATTGTGGCTCTGTGCTTTGAAATTTATGGCTCTTTTGTATATATTTGTTATTTTGAACAAAAATAAGGTAAATTGTGATGATAAAAGAATATTTAAGCCTTCTGACTAATATATTCTGAAGCATTTAGAAGGAAAAATTTGAGAGGATCATATGGTAGACCACAACAAACTTTAGTATGTGTCCTATAACTATTGTTGAGGAGTGCTTTGAAAACTAATGTTTTTTTCTTTCCTTGCTTTATGTATATATATATATGTTATACTATACAATAAAATACTTTAAAAAACACATTGCATCATGTGGATATCATGTGTGGCATATTTCTCAGGGACTGGAGCCTAGCCATGCTTAAAATTTTTTAATCCTTCTCTCCCTCTCTACATTCACTCTCTGCCCTCCATACCTGTAACCCCCCTCTCTGTTCCCCCCTTCCCCCTCTTGTTGTAGACCGCCCACTTCCGTAGCTCACCACTAAACTGCAAGCCTTCCTGTTATTCTCTTCACTCCTCTATACCTAACCTAAGCCCTCAGCCTAGCAACTGCCTCCTGCCTTGTGTGATTGGCTGTCCCTTCCTGACGTGTGCGCCCAAGACTCCACCCCTCCCCGAGAGTACTTTAGCCCCACGCTTACCCCGCTCTGGGTCGTCCGAGCCCCGGGGTCTTCGGACCCCAGACGTCTCACTCCTCGGGTTCCCGGGTGGCCCATCCCAGAGTGTAACAATAAAAGCTTAAAACCCGCATCTGGCCTGAGTGACGACTTCTCGCGACCGCCGGCTGGGGAAAGCGCTGGCTCCAGCTTACCCAGGTTAATTCCCTGTGAGCTCGCCCCAAACCCACCCAGTGTACCGGTCGCGCGGCCCGGCTGAAGCTACCAGCAGCATCATGTTGTTTTATGAAGAGATCAAGGTATTTGAAATCAGAACATCTTAATATGTAATTTCTTGATTATAACCTTTTCAGTTGATTTTTCTGGGATAAAGGTATAAATTTCTTCAAAAATATTTCTGAATATCCATCTCTCACAAAATCAAAAGATTTATCACATTCCAGGATGATTTTGTGGCTTCTTCTATTCAACTTAGGTTTTTAAGTTATTAAGGCAAACTTTTAGTCATGGTTGTACCTTGATTTATCAGTTTAGCTGCTCTATCAAATTTACAAAAGTAATGTTTTTTAAGATAAAGGAAGAGATTATAATAGGACAAAGGATGCACTCACTCTTCCCTTTCAATGTCCATTCACCTCCTTACTTGCTTCACAATTTCATTCCTTCGTGCAGCCACTCAACTGTTCATTGTATGCATACACTACAGTTTTTCCCTTCATTCTTAATCCCAGGTATCCTTAGACCACCTCCATCCATTGCAAATCACAAAACTATCACTATAAACACTAGTGGGCAAGGGTCCATCCTGTCCCTCTCTCAGTTCCTTCGAGGACACAGCTAACTACAGGGCTGCAGAATCATATGGTAAACCCAGCCCTAACCTGCTGTGATGCCAGCACACTGTCTTCTAGAGGGGCTGCAAAAGTTTACTTCCCTACCCACAGTGACTGGGAACATCTCTCTCTCCACATTTTCTGCAGCACTTATATCATTCTGCTCATTTTTAAAATAGTTTTATTCACACATCATACAATCCAACCTAAGCATAAAATCAATGTTTCCAGTGTAATCACATGCCATACATTCAGCCCCACAGTCTATATGATTTCTTCCACAAAGAATCCCATACCAGGCAGGCTACGGTGGCTCAGCAGGCGAAAATGCTTGCTGCCATGCCAGAGGACCCGGGTTCAATTCCCAGTGCCTGCCCATGTAAAAAAAAATCCCATACCCTTCCACATACACCACACTTATTGTCATTTATCTTCGGCATGCTGTGTTTGTCACATTCAATGGAAGAATATCACAGTGTCATTGCTAACAATAGACTTTAGTTTGCATTGATTATATTTTTCCCCACATACAATCCCAGATTCAACACCTTGCAATGTTGACAGTCATTTGTTCTCCCTCATGCAAAAACATTCTAATATTGTGAATTTAATCACCATCATACTTCACTGTAGGCATCACTAAGTTATAACATCCCAGTTTTTATGTTCTACCTTTATTTCTGGTGCCATATATAGACCCCATCCTCCTTCCTCAACCATTATCACACTCAGCTTTGTTCGGTGTATTTACAATATGGAGCTACCATCAGATAGCATTATCCTATCCACTGTGGATCTTTATAATCAGACTTGTCAGACAATCTGTCCTCCTTTCACATCAAATACTAATCTCTATCTTCTTTCTAACTACTAATAAACTGTGTTCTCAGCTTTAACTCTCAAAGTTCACTCATTAATGTGAGTTCATATTAGTAATACCAGAAAGTATTTGTGATTCTGTTTCAGCTAATTTCACTCAGCAAAATGTCCTCAAGTTTCATCCATGTTATTACAAGTTTCATTACTTAATTCTGTCTTACAGCTGTGTAATATTCCATTATATGCTTGTTTAGACATTTTCCCATTGATCGACATTGGGCTATTTCCATCTCTTGACAATCATAAATAATGTCACTGTGAACATCCATGTGCAAATGTTTATTTCTGCTCTTGTCTTCACTTCCTTTCTATACCTACTAATGGGATTGCTGGGTCATATGGTAATTCTGTACTTAGCTTCCTAAGAAACCATGATACTGCCTTCCAAGTGGTTGCATGATTCTACATTCACAGCAACAGTTAATGAGTGTGTTTCTTTCTCCATAAATGTATGCATTTATTATGCATTTATTAGCTTCAGTATCTTTTCTGTAGATTTCTTGGAATTTTCAATATATTCCATCATGTTATTTACAGATGAAGTTTTATTTCTTCCTTTTCAATTTTGGTGTCTTTTACTTCTTTTTTTTCTAATTTCTCTAGCTAGAACTTCTAGCACAATTTTGAGTAACAATGGTGGCAGAAGGCCTCCATGTCTTTTTCCTGATCTCAGAGGGAAAGCTTTCAATCTTTCCCCATTAAGTATCATGTTAATTGTAGGTTTGTCATGTATTTATATTTACAAATGTGTTTATATTCCCTTTATTATACTGAGGAAATTTCCTTCTATTGCCATGCTTTGAAGTGTTTCCATCAAGAAAGGATGTTGAATGAGGTGGTTTACCTGCTATGATTTATTGATGTGGTGCATACGTTAATTGATTTTCTTGTGTTGAACCAGCCTTTTATACCTGGAATAAATCTCAGTAGGTTGTGTTGTATAATTTTTTAATGTACTACTGGATTCAATTTGCAAGCATTTTGTTTAATATTTTTGCATCTATATTCATTGAAGAAATTGGACAGCAAATGTCTCTTCCTGTAGTATCTTCACCTAGCTGTGCTATTAGGGTGATGCTGGCTTCATGGACTGTGTTATGTATCTTTCATTTCTCTTCAATTTTTTTGAAGAGTTTGAGCAGGACTGGTACTATTTCTTTCTTGAATACTGGGTAGAATTCAAATGGGAAGTCATCTAGTGCTGGAATTTAATTTTGGGAGAACTTCCTGACTACTGCTTCAATCTCTTTACTTATTATTGGTTTTTTAAGGTCATCTATTTCTTCTCAATTCATTGCTGGTTGTTCATGTTTTATCAGGAGGTTGTCCCTTTCATCTACATTGCCTAGTTATTTTTGGTGTATAATTCCTTATAGTGTCCTCTGATTATCTCCGTTCTGCAAGGTCAGTAGTCATGTTCCTTCTTCCATTTCTGATTTTATTTATTTTCTTCTTCTTCCTCTTCTCCTTCTCCTTCTTCTTCTCCCTCTCTTTCTCTCTCTACCACCTAGTCAATTGTCCATTATGTTTATTGCTCTCATCAAAGAACCAACTTCTGCTTTTGTTTCATTCTTTCTGTTGTTTTCATGTTCTTAATTTCATTTGCTTTTTCTTTAATCTTCACTATTACTTTCTTTTTGCTTTCTTTGGGGTTGAATTGCTCTTCTTTCTCTAACTCCTACAAGTGTACAGTTACTTTTTCCATTTTTCCTCCATCCTCTTTGTTCATACAGACATTTTAGGACAATACATTTCCTTCTGTCCACTGCCCTGGCTGCATAGTGTAAGTTTTGATATGCTGTTTTCATTTTCATTTGCCTTAAGGCATTTACTGATTTTTCTTGTAATATCTTCCTTGGTTGTTTAAGAGTTTATTGTTTACATATTTATGAATTTCCTGGCCTTCCATCTGTTACTGATTTCTACCTACATTCGATTATGATCTGGGAAAGTGTTTTACATAATTTCAATTGTTCTAAATGTATTGAAACTTGCTTTTTGACCTAACATGTGGTCTATGCTAGATAATGACCCATAAGCACATGAGAAAAACTGTGTGTCCTGCTGTTGTGGGGTATATTATGCTATAAATGCCTATTAAGTCTAGTTCATTTATTGTATTATTAAAAATCTCTGTTTCCCTTTTGATCCTCTGTCTAGATATTCTATTCATTGATGAGAGCAGTACAATTGATGTCTCCAAATATTATTGTAGAGGTGTCTACTTCCTTCAGTGTTATCAGTATGAATCTCATGTATTTTGCAGCACCTTGGCTAGGTGCAGAAATATTTACGATTGTTGTGTCTTCTTAATGAACTGTTCCTTGTGTTAAGATCTAGTGACCTTCTTTACTGCTTTTGTTTTAAATTTAAGTCTAATTTGTGAGTTATTTTAGTTACCCCTGTGTTGGCCACTGTTATGACCCTAAGGAATGTTAAAGTAAAATGAGAGAGAGACTGGGATCAGGGGTTCTGAAGCTTTAGTAGTAAAGACAACAGACTACTTTATTCTGAACTAGTTCCTGCTTATATACTGCAGGGTTCACGTGACTACAGAACCCTGTAGAGTGCCTACTTTTCAGTATAATACTCCCTACATACAAGAGATAGCTAACAAGACTTGGGGCTTAAGAAAAAACAAACATTCTCTCCCTCTGAGACTGTCCTCCAATGAAGCAGATAACAATCTCCACAGTTTATTGCCAATGCCAAAGCCTGTTGCCCCCAATAAATTCCACAGGTTTTCCATTAACCCTGGTTCCTACATTGTCCCCATTTTATTTTATAAGTTGCAGGGACTGTGCCTGTCTTAGGTTGCCCTTAAGCTCTGAAGGAAGGGTTTTACCCATCACTGACCACCAGTAAAGCACTCTGACTTTGATTCAGGTGGGGAGCCAAGAGTTTTGCAAGAATCATATTTTTAGCTTGGCTTTGCTCACAGAATGTGCCTGTCTTAGGTTGCCCTTAAACTCTGAAGGAAGGGTCTTACCCATCATTGGCTACCAGTCAATAGCTAAAGCTCATTTAGGGGAGGAATTCAAAGCCTTTACAAACAATACATTGAGAGCTTGTGTTTGTTTATGATTAAAAGATATGACAGATAGCAAATGGTGCTTCAGAACACTTATAAGAGAAAAATAAATAGTAAGAAAAGTAAAATTCTTATTCCCAATGTTGTCAAAAATGAGAAGATTTCCACCAATAAACAAGATTAAGAATTTTTAGCTCTTGGGTATGTGATAGTATAATATCATTTCCATCAGCTATATGTAAATTATTCTGAGATATTTCTAATACCCACATTTGTAATTTTAAAATATCAAGACTTAAACTATCTGAATGCCCCAAAAGATGCTTTTTTACCTTTTCTCATTCTATTTCAGAGTAATTATATCTTAATCAGGTAATACAAAAATTGTTCTCATTCCAGTCACATTTTAAACTTTGTAAAAAATTAAATTATACATTTGATCTCCAATATGAACCAATGTTGTCTCTGTATCATTTAGTCTGTATTAATTTGCTCATCAATATAAGATAGACTATGCCACAGTTCACTAACTTTTTTTTAAGCCATATAGTGATGTTGACAATATAGAACAATAAAGTTGTAGGAATGTAGCAAGAAGTTAAAGAAAAAAAATTAAAATATATTGGCAGTTGTGCAAAGCTGCTATCTTTGTAGGTTAGTTTATGTCTTCTCATAGTTTTTTGGCACGTATTATTGATTTATATAGTTGTCTATCCTCATAGTTTTACCTAAAGGTAGTGAGTGATGAGCCAATCTTACAAGAATGAGGAACTCATATAAATAGATTTTGTCAAAAACATTCTCATTCCAATTAGAAACCATCTTCAAGGGGAAAAAAAGTAACTTCTGTTTAGGAGTCTTAGAAGACAGAATAAAATGTTCATGTAACTTCCCTTCATACTAATTGTTCACAATCCCAGATAATGCCTCATTTAACAGTTTGTCCTATATGATGTCCTTTATAATATCTATATGCATGGATTGGTTTCTTTCTTATCATCAACCTTTCAGAAAGGGTTTAATATCAGTTCATGGTGTTTATGTATTTTCCAAAAATAGTATAAGTCAGCTGTTAAAAATTGAACTTTTAAGGTAAATTGGTCTGAAATGTGTTTAAGCATCATATAAATGTCAGACCTTTCATAGAATTCCCCTCTGCTAAGCAGGTGGCAATACACCCATTTCAGAATGCCAGTTGAAAGTGCAGGGAATTTAAATGACTTGCCTGGAGTCATATACTGTGTCAGAGCTGGGCATAAAACCCAGGTGTCCTTATTCCCATTTTGCTATTTGAATGACCAGATTTGATGCTGTAATGCTACAAATTATAGGCTGTACCTTTGGAGTAGAATGCATGTGAATGTCATTTGTCATTTCAATGCAGGAATAATGTCTTCCCTTGTGGTTGCTCTGCTGCTTCCCACCTGTCATGTCAAGCAGCATTGTCTTTCTTATTTAACTGAAGAGGATACTTGGGCCATTGATCTCAATGGCAGTTGGCACCACAAAAAGTTGCCCAATCGGTGGGTATTAGAGAAAAATACATGCCTGGTATACAAATCAGGCAGTTTTATCAAGCCAAACAGTGGCCCTCAGATAGCCACTGCCAAATTGCCATCTCTACCAGCTCCCCACCTACACTCCTATTAGATCTTGCCCAATAACCAGTGATAAAGATTCTCTGAAGTCCCACTGACTTTGGTGTAAATGCCCTACAATTTTGGGGTTTTTTTTATTAATTAAAGAAAAAAAAAGAAATTAACCCAACATTTAGGAATCATTCCATTCTACATATGCAATCAGTAATTCTTAACATCATCACATAGATGCATGATCATCATTTCTTAGTACATTTTGGGGCAGGCTCTAAAAAGGGAATAAACCTGTTAAAGGACACATCCAGGGTCCCTGCAACTGGTTTTTTGGGCATAACCATTCTCGTAGTGAAGTCAACTTGCCATCCTTGTTCTAAAATACCTTTCACAGCCTCTTCTCCAGGAAGCCCAACAAAGGCTGCAAAGTCCTCGGCGATTATGGAGGTGTAGGCTTGAGAAACCAGGGTGAAGGCTCATCTCCTTGTTGCGTCTCTCAGAGCTTCCATGATCGGCTGGACGGTCTCGGACCACTGGTGGGCGTTGATGGTTGTATAGATCCCAGGGAAGTCTCTCTGCCAGATTCTCTGTCCTACTGACCAAATTCCACCAAGTTCAGAATTGGCAGATTTTATAGCAAGTGGTATCCTTTTCCAAAGATATCTTGCATTATTCATGTCATTATGGAGCAAATAGAGAGCTAGAAGCTGACCACACACTGGGGGTGTAGCAATACCTCCAGGAGCCTCGAGCTCCTGATTCTCGCACTGACCCAGCAACTTCTTGAAACTGAAGCCCCCTTCCGCCATCACCACCACTGGCATCTTCCCCACTGGTGCCACTGCCACCCCTTCTGAAACCCAGACCCCTCACTGACATTTTTATGCCATTCTCTGACTTAATGCTGCATCTGTATAGTTTGATGCAATGCAGTTCCAGTGACCACAGTGACTGTGATAATTCCAATGATTTCAATGACAGCTGAAATAATGAGTCCAATTAGTCTTAGTCCTTTTCAGATATTCTTTTGCCAAATGGATCAGGATTTGTGTTTCTGGAGAGGATTACCAGGATCTTGACATCTGGCAGCATACCTCTTCTTCTCCTTGTTGCTACAATCATCTCATTTTCCTGCAACATAAATTCTTGGAGACAAGTGAATAGAGAACAGTTCTTACAATTAAAATTTGATTTGTTATATGCATATGACTTTTAACAAACACATATAGATCTCTAGTATATGTTTACAAATAATGTCTATGTTTGCTATTTAAAAAGAAGTTATAGTTACTAGAATTTGCTATAAAAATTGATCACAGTCCTAGGAAAATTTTCCATAAATTTCTCTGACTACTGTTATATTTATCATCCCATGGATTTGGCACAAATTGTCCTCTGTGTATTAAACTCTGATTTAGCTTGCCTGTCCATATAGTCTCAGTTATCTTCAAGTTCGAGATGGAAGGCCACACAGGGGCTGCATCTCTTATAATTCCATAGTAATCAATAATTATGATAACTGCTCAGTCCATAAGACATAATTGACATCTATTCCAACTTTCTCTCTCATCTAACAGGCAAGTATTATTTGATTCCATAGAGTTAAAAGAGGGATATACATATAGGTAATTATGAGAATCATTCTGAATCTTAAACCATGTAGTTCAATTACTTATTGTCATACATGGTAATTCATTACCTATGCATATGGGTCTTTCTAAAAATGGAAGAGTTTAAATTTGACACGATTTTTCTTCTTCCTAAGTATTTTTGGAAGCCTAAAATCTACTTGACCTGGGAATCCTAAACTAGTATTCAGATATTTGGGTAAAATTGGATTAGCCCATGTTAGGGCCCACAGCAGAGGTAGGTTAGGAATATAAATCCAATAAGTATAAATATGTCCCTGTCCTTCAGCAGTTAAAGTTATATGTCTTATAATATACATTACCCACTTAGTTATTTTTGTCTGGGTCAACATATCTGGGTTTTATTCTTTTCGAGGGAATCCAAACTGGGTTTCCATCATCTGCAATGACAAGAGCAAATCACCTACCTCCCACCTTTATCATGCATGGTTTCCATAAATCATCCTTAACATCTTTCCTATAGATCAGCTGCAACTGCAGCTCTATTTGAGTTTTATCACTTTTTGTTTCCAAATTACTAAAATGTTGTTCTGCAGGAGTCTATGATGAATTATCATAAATGTTTAAAAAATTTAAACAATGCTCTTGCTAATTGATCTTTGGTGTACTTATTTTCACAACATCATCCTCCTGATCTCCCCCTTTTTGTTTTATGAGCATAGACTTTAGTTTTTGGTTTTTTCATTTAATAATTACTTGCCCAGAGGGATTATGTGGAATTCCTGTGATATGAGTAATACGAAAAGTAGTACAGAATTTATGCAAATGCTTCCCTCTATAAATAGGACCATTGTCCATTTTCTTCCTCTAGATTGTGTGGTAGCCCAGATGAAATGAGAAAAGGTGTCTATGACAACATGTACATATTGCATTTTACCAAAATGTGAAATATGAGTAACATCCATTTGTCATAATTCATTTGCTTTTTGACCTCGAGGCTTAACCCCTGGTGCAAATGGGAGTGCATTTAAAGGTCTGCATGTTGGACAAGTCCTAATAATGTTCTGAGCTTGCTGTTTAGATAAAGATGGAAATTTCTTTCTCAGCTCTTTGCTATTAATATGAGTCAATTTTTGAAATGTTGTGGGATCCTGAGTTACCACCACAAGAGTATCTGCTTGTTGATTTTGTAATGACAAAGACCTTTAAGATTAGTATGAGCTCTTATAAGCATGATAAAAAGAGGATTAATTCGACTTCTGACTAATGTTTGTAAATGTAAAAAACTCAGGACAGTTCATCTCCTTCAAACAAAGAAGCTGTCTCAATGTGAGTAATTGTTTGCCAGACATACTTAGAATTAGAAATAATATAAAGAGATTGTGGAAAATTTTGCAATACCTGAATTACAGCTGCTAATTCAGTACGTTAGGCTGAGGTATAAGGTGTTTTCTAACTTTTGTTTTCCCCTGGGGTGACATATGCAGCCTGCCCATTACTGTTACCATTAGTAAAGATGGCAATAGCTAGCAGGGAAGCCTGAACTATTTTAGGCAAAATCCATTGTGTTCTTTTTAGAAATTGTAAAAGTTTGCTTATTTATTTATTTAAAAAAATAAACAACAAATGAACAAAAACATCTCCAACATATTTTTATTCCATTCTATATATATAATCAGTAGTTCATAATATCATCATATAGTTGCATATTCATTAATATGATTAGGAAATATAAAAGTTTTGACATTGGCAAATGATTATTAATTTGTCCATTAAAATTTCTTAATACTATTTGCCAAGAGGTATCAAAGATAAATAGACTTTGAACCTCTTCCTTTGTGAGATCACACATTATGTGATTAGGATCATTTCCTCTTAAATAATAACATCTTTAGCGACCTTCAAACATTAATTTACCAAAATAGGCCTGTGGGAGATTGCAAGGTAAAGAAAATAATAAAATCAACAGGTTTTTTAAATCTATTTGAACAACCTGTCTTTTTTTAATGCATTGTTCAATTAACTTAAATTCTTGTTAAGCTGCAGTGGTTAACTGCCTTTTGCTTAATAAATCAGAATCTCTTTGTAAAATATCAAACAAGTTCTGTAACATATAATTAGGAATCCTTAAAGTGGCAGGTAGCAAAAATGAAAGCAGAGTGTCAATAGTGACATGTAACTATAGTAAATGATCAGATTTTGTAAAATGAATTAATTAGATTGATTGAAAATGAATGCAGAAATGAGGATCTTTTATAATTGGTTGTGCATTTTTGGTGATTTAAAATTTATTGCATGCAGTTTTTATGATATTTTCCCAAAATAGTGACCAAATTCCGATTTGCTTACATGACTGGACCCATTTAGGTCCTCTGGGAACTGGTTAGGGACAAAGAGGAGTTTCCTGGGACTTAGATATATTTATTAAAGTACACCTCCTTCTGGGAGGACAGCCAGTCCTCCCAGTTAGAGTGCACACTTTTATTGTTTCTTAACAAGGTCATGTGATAGCAACATCAGTTGCATGTAATGGCAACATCAGGTGAACAGAAGAGATTCCACAAGTATATTTTTTCCTTGCATTGAGTTTTTGAATTTGATTTGCTCCCAACATAAGCCATGGTTATTTTGAAATAAATTTAGTTTATACATATGTAGTTTATATAAACACTGGACAAAGCATTGAAATATTTTGGCTTAAAAGAATTTAGGTATTTATATGATTTGAATATTACTTAGCCAGTAATAGATTCATTTACAGCAATATTACTTAGATTGATAGATTAAGCCACCTGGTTTGGGACAAGAAAAGAAACAGTTTTTTTGCCAGTATAATTATACCCAGGAGAAAATCAATATTTTTTATATAGATAATGGCATGATAAAAGCTAACAAAAGTTATTTTGATAAAACACAGACTTCTTGCTTTTCACACTGATTATCTAGAAAAAAATTTTTTATATCTTTTCATTGAGTCCAAGAAAACATCATTTTAGATTCATTAAATCTTTCTTGATTTTGACCATAATTTTCATTTTTACAAACCCTCAGCAATTATTATATTAGTTTAGGCTTTGTCCTATATTTTTCTCATTTTGTATCAGTTATTCATTTCATCTTAAGATGAAGCTATTCTCTTTTTCCTATTAATAAAAATATACCATTCATATTTTTATACTTAAATCATTATTTTAAACAAATATGTTACCACATATAATTACCATCAAAATTAAATTTGTTAGAATAATGTTAAATACTTAAAATACTTTAGTTAATGCCTATTTGAAACATCAATGTACAGTTTTAAACAAGAACTTTTAGTTTTAAAGTTCTTAAAATATATTTCTTTTTCAAATATGAATAGGAGCTAAACTCATGGCCAGTTTCCAAATTGTTGTTTCTTGAGGATTTAAGTTAACAAAAGGAAATTGGGGTACCATCCCCATACTTTGTCACAATATTTTATTTGCAGCATTGCTATAAATTTCAGTAGAATAATTATTTAAATTAAACCAAGGTAACTTAACAGAACACTTTGAGTCAGAACTACAATCCTGAATTGCATACCCCTTAGGGGACCAATCTGTTACAATTCCATAGTAACCATTAACGAGTACTGACTCTTGTTCTGCATTGATCCTATTGAATATTTTCTGACTCAGGTGTATATGAATTTTTATATAAAGGCAGCTCATTAAGAACAAGCTCATAAATTAATTTCTTTGCTCTGCTAAATGTATGGTAAAGAAACAATCTTTTAAATCTGTCATAATAATAGAAAACATTATGGCCTTGAGGCTGAAACCAATAACAATACTTCTGTACTAAAGAAAAGAGCTCTACTGATTCTGAAGTCTTCATTGAGACCCCTGTAGTTTCTAACAATTTTTTCAACACACAAATATACTTCTCCATTCACCCACTATGATTTCCCATTAACCTGATGCTACAAGGAAATTAAAATTATTTTAAACTTTAAAAGACTTACAACAATGACCTAAGTCTGTTCCTGTGGCAAATCCTCAGCATCCAGAGACACTTAATTTCCTTGGATACTTTAACATGAAAATGGAGTAGTTCCTTCTTAGAGTCCCTTCTTGGTCACCATCTGTTGGCCACTATTATGACCCTAAGGAATGTTAAAGTAAAATGAGAGAGCGACTGGGATCAGGGAGTCTGAAGCTATAGCAGTAAAGACAACAGACAACTTTATTCTTAACTAGTTCCTGTTTATATACTGCAGGGTTCGCGTGACTAAAAGCATGCACACATTTCGTGATAAAACAGAGTGCCTACTTTTTAGTATATTACTCCCTACATAGAAGAGATAGCTAACAAGACCTCGGGGCTTAAGAAAAAACAAACATTCTCTCCCTCTCAGACTGACCTCTAATTAAACAGAGAATAATCTCCACAGTTTATTGCTGATGCCGATGCTGAAGCCAATTACCCCCAATAAATTCTCCAGCTTTTCCATTAACCCTGGCTCCTACAACCCTGCTCTTTTCTGGTTGTTTGTATGAAACATCTTTTTCAAACATTGCCCTTTCAATCTATTTTTCAGTATGAAGTGTGTTTAAAGTGTGTTTCTTATAGCTAGCGTATAGATGGGTTCTGTTTACAAATCCATCCTACCAGTCTATGTATTTTATTCGTGAGTTAATTACATTAGCATTTAAAGGTATTACTATAAAGGCAGCACTTTCTTCTACAATTTTGTCTTTTGTTTTTTGTCATATTTTATTTATTTTCTTTTTTTACCCTTACTGATATTCTTCATTTCCACATTCTTCTCCAGCTATATCTCTCCTGTTTTTCTCTATCTGCCTGTAGTATTTCTTTTAGTATTTCTTATAGAGCCAGTCTCTTATTCACAAATTCTCTCAATGAAAGACTATCTTAAGATATTTAAAAATCTCCTCTCATTTTTGAAAGACAGTTTTGTCAGATATAGAATTATTGGTTGGCAGTTTTTCTCTTTTGGTATCATAAATATATCATGCTATCACTTTCTCACTTTCATGGCTTATACTGAGAAATGTGCACATCCTGTTCTCAACCTTCCCTCATACATGATGGATCACTTTTCTCTTACTGCATTCAGAATTCTCTTTGCCTTTGACATTTGATAATCTGATTAATAAGTATGTTGGAGTATGTCTATGTGAATCTATTCTCTTTGGGGTGTGCCACACCTCTTGAATCTTTAATTTTATGTCTTTCATAAGAGTTGGGCAATTGTCCAAGATAATTTCCTCCATTATTTTTTATCCAATCTCCCTTCTTTCCTCCTTCTGAGATGCTTATAATATGTATATTCATGAGTTAAAATTTTTCCATTCTTTCCCCTACCTGTTCTTTGTGTATAGTATTTCAGATGTCCTGTCATCTAGCTCACTAATCTTTTCTTCTGCCTCCTCAAATTTGCTTTTTTATGTCTCCATTCATGTTCATCTCTTCCATGCCTTTCATTCCCTTAAGTTCTGCTATTTGATTTTTCAAGCTTTTGAGTTCATTATATTCTCCCAATGTTTTCTTTATATTCTTCATCTCTTTTGCAATATCTTCCCTCAACTCATTGATTTGATTTTTTATGTGATTTAGCCAATTTCATTGAACATTAATTAGTTGTTCCAACTGCTGTATCTAATTTGAAATGTTACTTTATTCTTTTGACTAGGACATATCTTCATTTTTTCCAGATATGACTTGTAATTTTTTGTGGATATCTTGGCATTTGACTTTTTCAGCTAGGTTATTCTGGTGGTTATATTCACTCTTTTACCTAGAGTTTTCTCATTGATTGGATTTGTTTCTATGCATTGTTTGACATTCAGTTCAACTTCTCCCAGACCTCTAGCATAGCTTCTACTTAACTCTTGAGAGTTTTTCAGCTCTTATTTTTCTGGTTCTTCCCCTTCCTATATGAAATGTATTTGGAGGAGAGTCTCCCCATATATAATTGATCCAATCTGATTTTCCCAAACAGGGCAGGCCTAGATCTCAAAAGGAGGGAGTAATCAGTGTCAGTTTTCCCTGAAATGATACCCAACAGGTTGTCCAACTTTCCTATGGAGCCTCTAGCTCCTGTGCTTTTCCTATCCTGCTGAACAGGTGGCACTTGTCACCCTGCAGCTCCACACGAGTATGCAGTAGTGAGATCTTTTAATTTTCAGCCTGCTGAGAGTAGCAAGAGACTGAAGGGGAAGGCAAGCTTAAGCTATTTCTTGATTCCTAGTCCCCAGGGTATGGTTTCTTTGAAGGAGGACCACCACTTGAACTGGGGCCCACTCCCTTTTTCTTGGAGAAGATACATCTCTTTAGAGATTATCTTCTCCACTTGACTTCTTTCTTTGTCTCTCAAACATATCTTAACTCTGCCTTTATGGGGTTAGTGCTGACAATTGAAAATGGCTGAGGCTTTCTTGCTTTCTCTGGATTTATCTGTGCTCAGGTCTTGTATTCATCAGTCCAATTTTTAAAATTAAAACCACAATTGGTAATGGGTTAAGTTACATCCCTTACTTCTAATTGATTCTGCTTCTTATTCCCTCCAGGAAGAGTCTCCAGCAGTCTGCCATCTCAATAGTAGAGGGGTGCCAAACTCCACAATTCAGGGGTTTTACTTACACTCATGTGCTATCATCTCAGCCATTTCAACCATTCCAGATTGCTATAAGCTATGTGTCCAGTTGTGGATGACAGTTGTCCCAGACAATTCCCGGTTATTTACTAGCTGTCTTAGAGGATTAACTAAATTCCAAGCCTCTCTATGTCACCATCTTTGGGCCTCTTACTTTGAAAATCATGCTTTGTATATTATTTTCATTTTAGGTAATATATTTTTGGAATTCTGATTCTTCTCCTCTGGCTTCATTTAAGTTAATATAATATTTAATATTTGATTTTATTCCCTATTATTTATTTATTTATTCTTTTGCCTGGGCAGGTTCCAAGAATTGAACTTGTGTTTCTGGCATGGTAGGTGATATTTTTGATCTTTTAAACCATACTTCTTTGCATTATATTACTATTGTTTTCTCTAGGTGATAAAATTTGCATCTGTAAATTATTTTGTGTTTTTAATGTTATTATGATTGCTTCTAGGTAATGAAGGTGATAGCATAAAACAATACATTGTTGATTCACCCACTGATATTTGAAAACCTAGAATTAATAGTCAAAATATTTTCCACAAAATGCCATAAAATAGTTAAATGATTACAGTATCAGATTAAGTCCTGAATCAAGAAAATGAATCTTAAAAGTTGCAGCATAAGCTGGACACTACAGCAAATATTCCCTGGCACAATGTAGAGCAAACCTGATATCTTATTTTGGATCCTTGGCTCTCTTCTGAACAGAGCAAAGGAACGTGTATGGGCATACTGGAGGAAATACACTTTGATTCCAATCTATCCAGTGGCAGCCTAAAAGTCTGAACCAGGAAACCCATTTCTGATTTGTTCTTTCCAGAACTTACCCAGCATTCATAAACTGGTTGTAGAAAGATAAAAAAGTGGACAGGGACAAAGAATTGCTCTTTTGAGACCTAGAAGAGAGCACCTACAGGGATGAAAGTCTTCTTCATAGGTTTTGAAGAGGCATTCCAATTCCAGTGAATGGGTAAATTTCTAAGACCCCCAAATGAGCTCAGTACAAAATACAGGTTCAGAAAAGAAAAGAACCCACACTTTGTCCTCAGCCTGGTTTTCATAATAGGAGAATTAAACTCTGAAGGAAAGTACCAACAAAGACAGAACCAATTTAAAAAAAAACAGAAAAAGATGTCTTATGCATTGCCTAAAAGATGTTGTTACCTTATTACTCAGTGCTATATTTAGCATATAACAAGCTGGATATAAATATAAGAAACAGGCAGCTCAGTGACTAACTCCCAGAGTCAAAACATTAAAATTTTAAAATGCAAATTACAAAACAAAAGTTAACAAAACAAACAAAGATGTGAGAAATTATGGACCAGTGAAAGGAAAAAAAGCCTTCAGAATTCATCAAAGAATAAGACCAGATGTTGAATATACAGAACAAAGAATCAATGATGTAAAGGATAGTGTAATTAAAATGATTCAGACTGGGGGCAAGAAACCAGCTTAGTGAGGTGTGGAATTTAGTTCATCCTCTAGAACAGCTAGTAAAGAGCTATGAACAGTACAGAACAACTGCTGGGGCTACTCAGTGACTGGACAAACAGTGTACATCAGTCTGGACCAGGTGGAGCAGCTGAGACCCCACACAGGACTGGAGAGTCTGCTAAAATTAAAGGCACCATGTCACTTTAAGCTGCTGGGAAGTGACAGGCAGACAAGCATCACAGGCTAGATAGGATAGGAAGGGTACAGAATCTAGCAGCTTCATAAGAAAGTCTGAAAGCTTCCTGGTCTCACCCTCAAGGAAAACTGATGCTGATGACTCTTTATTCTAGAGAGGAGGTCAGTCCAATCTGGGAAACTTTGGTTGTGGTCTATAATATCTGATAAGACTATCCTCAAAAAATAAATCTTCATATAGGCAAGCAAGAAATGAAACCAAGAAGTGAAAAATTCTGATCAGTAAAATAGAACCTATGCAAGAGTTCTAGAATAAGTTGAACAGAATGCCAAAGAACAGATAGAGAGCAAAGCCACCCAGCAAGAAAATCCTAGGTAAAAGAGTTAAAAAAAAAACCCACCCAAATAAACTAATTAAGGAAATCAAAATTTTTGATGCTAGCAAAATTATGAGTTATACTCAGAAAATTGAAGAAATGGCCTAATCAAAGGAACAAACTCACAATTCAAATGAGGTGCAGGAGGAGAAAAAACTAATTCAGGATGTTTGACCAGACATGGAAAATCTCATCAAAAATAAAATCAGTGAGTTAAGGAAGGATATGAAGAAGACATTGGGGAAAAAAATGAAAAAATCAAAAGTTTGAAGAAACAAATCACAGAACTTATAGGAATGAAAGGCACAATACAAGAGATGAAAAAGAAAAATAATAGAAACCTGCAACAATAGATATGAAGAGACAGAACAAGGATTAGTGAACTAGAAGACTGGACATCTGAAATCTGACACAAAAAATAAAATATAAGAAAAAGAATGGAAAAACATGAGCAGGGTCTCAGGGAATTGTATGACAACATGAAGTACATGAATATAAATTACACCACACAACAGCAGGACACACATTTTTGCATATGCTCATGGATTATTCTGAAGCATAGACCATATGCTGGATCACAAAGCAAATCTCAATAAATTTGAAAAGATTGAAATTTTACAACACACTTTTTCAAATCATAGTGGAATGAAATTGGAAATCAATAATAGGCAGAGACCAGAAAATTCACAAATATATAGAGAATAACCAACATACTCTTAAACATCTAGTCAGTCATGGAAGAAATTACAGGAGAAATCATTAAATATTTCATGACAAATGACAATGAAAACCCAACATATCAAAACAGAAGGCAATTTTAAGCAGGAAATTTATTGCCCTAAATGGCTATATTAAAAAAGAAGAAAGAGTGAAAATTGAGGAATTAACTGTTCACTTGGAAGAACTAGGGAAAGAACTGCAAACTCACCCAAAAGCAAACTAAAGGAAAGAAGTAAAAATGACTAGTGCAGAAATAAATGAAAATAGGAACAGAGAAGCAATTGAGAAAATCAACAAAATCTGAAGTTGGTTCTTTGAGAAAATCAATAAAATCAATGGACCCTTGGCTACATTGACAAAAAGAAAAAGAGAGAGAATGCAAATAAATAAAATTAGAAATGTAAGAGGAGACATGATCACTGACAGCATAAAAATAAAGGAGGCAATGAGAGGATACTATCACCAACTATATGTTAATAAATTAGACAATGTTGATGAAATATACAAGAAATATGAACAAACAACATTGATGTGAGAAGAAATAGATTACTTCAACAAGCCAATCACAAGTAAAGAGATTGAATCAGCCATCAAAAACTCCACAAAAAGAAAAGTTCAGGAACAGGTGATTTTACATGTGAATTCTACCAAGCATTCAAGAAAGAATTAATACCAATCCTACTAAACTCTTCAAAAATTTGAAGAGGAGGGGAAGCTACCTAACTCATTCTCTATGAAGCCAACATCACACTAATGCCAAAGCCAGACAAAGATACCACAAAAAAAGAAAATTGCAAACCAATCTCTATAAGGAATACTGATGCAAATATCCTCAATAAAATACTTGCAAATAGAATCCAGTAACACATTTAGGACTTATGCTCCATGACCAAGTAAGATTTATTTCAGGTATGCAAGATTGGATCAACATAAGTTAATTAATTAATGTAATATACTGTATCAACAAATTAAAGCAGAAAAAAAGCCATAATCTTCTCAATTAATGCAGAAAAGGGATTTGGCAAAATTTAGCATCCTTTCTTGAAGAAAACACTTCATAAGACAGGAATAGAAAGGAACTTCCTCAATATGATAAAGGGAATATATGAAAAATCCACAGCTAACATCATCCTCAGTGGGGAAAGACTGAAAGCTTTCCCTCTAAGATCAGGAACAAGACAAGGATGCCCACTGTCACCATCATTATATAGCCTTGTTCTAGAAAATCAAACCAGAGAAAACAAAAACGCTTACATACATATCTGCAAAAAATCATTTCTTTAATAGCCAAAGGTTGCCAAAGATATTTTCAATTAAGAGGTCATGATCCTAATTGCATAGTGTGTGATCTCACAAAGGAAGAGGTTCAAAGTCTATATACTTTCAAAACCTCTTGGCAAATAGCATTAAGTGACTTCAAAGGACAAATTGATAATCATTTGCCTATGTCAAAACTTTTGAAATTTCTAAAAAGAACACAATGGATCTTGCCTAAAATAGTTAGGGTTTCCCCATTGGAGGGAGCCATTACTGTCTTTACTGATGGTAGTAGCAATGGACAGGCTGCATATGTCACCCCAGGGAAAAACAAAAATATTAGGAAATGACATATCAGATAAGGGTCTTCTTTACAGAATATATAAAGAGATTGTTCAATTCAACAACAAAAAGACAAACAACCCAATTAAAAAATGAGAAAAAGACATGAACAGATACTTCTCAGAAGAGGAAATACAAATGGCTAAAAAGGAAGTGAAAAGATGCTCATCTTCCTTGGTTATTAAGGAAATGCAAACCAAAACCACAATAAGGTATCATCTCACACCCATCAGAATGACCATTATCAAAAAAAAAAAGAAAACAAGAAGTTCTGTAGAGGATGTGGAGAAAGAAACACACTTATCCACTGTTGATGGGAATATAAAATGGTACAGCTGCTGTGGAAGACAGTTTGGTGGTTCCTGAGGAAGCTAAGTACAGAATTGCCATATGATCCAGAAATACCATAGGTATCTACTCAAAGGACATGACAGCAAGGTCACAAATGGACATTTGCACACCAATGTTTATAGTAGGATTATTTGCAATTGTCAAGAGATGGAAACAGCCTAAATGTCCATCAACAGATGAGTGGCTAAACAAGCTGCGGTATATACATATGAGGGAATATTATGCAGCTGTAAGACAGAATAAAGTCATGAAGTGTGTAAAAACATGGATGGACCTTGAGGACATTATGCTGAGTGGAATTAGCCATAAACAAAAGGATAAATACTGTATAGCCTCACTTCTATGAACTAACAGTAATGAATGAACCTAGAGAATATCAGTTAAGAACAGAGGTCATAAGGAGCTAGAAATTAGGGTAGATACTGAGTAATTGGAACTGAAATGATACAGACTGTGCAACAAGACTGGTTGTAAAAATTCAGAAATGGATAACACAATACTACCTAATTGTAACACATTAATGTAAGTACACTGACTGAAGCTGAATGTGAGAATGATAGAAGGAGGAGGGCTGGGGGCACATATGAAACTAGAAGGAAAGATAGATGATAATGACTGTGATGGTATATTCTAGGTATGCCTGAAGTGTAAAATGATAGTGACTAAATGTATAAATTTTAAAATGTTTTTACACGAGGAAGAACAAAAGAATGTCAATGCTGCAGGGTGTTTAAATTTCATATTTTAAACAGCCTAAATGTTCAACAGATGAGTGGCTAAACAAGCTGTGGTATATACACTGATGGAGTATTACATGCTGTAAGACAGTATGAAGTCATGAAACAGGCAACACAGATAAACTTTGAAGACATCAAGCTGAGTGAAATTAATCAGAAACAAAAGGACAAATACTATATGGTCTCACTAATATGAAGTAACATTAATGAGTGAACTTGGAGAATCAAAGTTAAGAAAACAGGCTATCAGGAGATAGAAATATGGTAGAAATTGAGCAATTAGTACTGAAGGAAAATGTATTCTGCAGTAGGACTGATGGTAAAAATTAAGAAATGAATTGCACAATACGACTTTATTGTAGCACAATAATATAAGTACACTGAATGAAGCTGAATGAAAGTATAACAGGGGGAGAAGGGCTGTGGCACATATGAAACCAGAAGGAAAGATAGAGGATAAAGGTTAAGACAGTATAATTTAGGAATGCCTATAATGGACAATGATGGTGATTAAATGTAAAAATATAAAGGGTTCTTGCATGAGGGAGAACAAATTAATATCAGTATTACAGGGTGTTGAAAATAAACGGTATATGGGAAAAAGTACAATCAATGCAAGCTAGGGTCTATAGCCAACAGTAAAATTGTAATATGCTTCCACTGAATGTAACAAAGGCATTATGCCAAAACTAAATGTTAACAGGTGGGGGGAATGGAAAAATGGCATGGATCATTTGCAGAAGAAAAGAAAATGTCTTCAGCTAGAGTACAGTGGTGAAGGCATGTCTATACACTTAGGTAGAAGTGCATGCTGTGTGATTAAAATTATTTAAAAATGGGTGGAGAGGTACAATTTCTAGAGAAAATACAGAGAAAGAGATGTACCTATTCACTATCTGTAGAGAAAATGAGAGGTGCAGCCCCTTGGAGGGCATTTTGGTGGTTCCACAGGAGGCTATGGATGTGATTGCATTTGATCCTGGAACAGCATTGCTCAATATATACCTGGAGGAATTGAGTGGTGGGATATGAATGGATATTTGCATACTGGTGTTTATGGCAGCAGTGTTCCTGATTCACAATAAATGGAGGTGGCCTAAGCATACAATGACTAAGGAAAGGAATGAGGCTCTATGCTGTATAAATATGATGGACTACACCATGGCTACATGAAGGAATGAAGTTGTGAGTCATGCACTAGGTGAACTAACCTTAAGGACTGTATGTTGAATGAAATGTCAGGAGTAAAAAATAAATATTATCATGTCTCAGTCATTTGGATTAACTATAATATAAAAACTCTGAACTAAAGTCAAGAGCCTGGGTTATAAGGTTGGTGCCAACTGTAAAAGCTCATTAATTGTAAGCTCTTACAGCAGTCACATATATTCAGGAAGTGTAACTGTTAATTCTAAATTCTGAGATACTGAGCTGTTTGTATGTAACATGTTCATTTCCAGAAACTTTGGGTATTTATTTTACCCCTGGGAACTCAGAATTAGAGCTCTCAAGCTATGAAAGTCAAGCTATGTACCCCATACAGGAATTGTTTAAAAAGTTGAAAAAGTGATCAGACTTTGAGTAGAGATATCAATGAAGCTGATCTGAATAGTACTAAGATATATCAGAATAAAGAGTAAAGAATGACATCATCAATATTTTAAAATGTCAACTTCTATGTGACACTAAAAGGAGAGAGTTTTATTTGGTGCAAAATTTATACTTTGGGTAGTGCATTTCCTAATTTAACTTGTAGGGTCAGTTTAGTTGAACACCATAAGTACATAGAATTTTGAATAGAATGTGAGATTTTGTTGTTTTGTCCAGTTTAGTGTGAGTCCCAATATATCCCAGAGTAATTTAGGCAGTGAATTAAGAAGTATTTTCAAAGTCCCCTTGGGATAATGGGGAGAGAAGATAAAATATTCAAATTTCACATTTGGAGAATTAGTTTCTGATATTCTCACAAGCAGTGTGGTCAAATCATTAAGCTAGTCCCTCAATTTTGGGGTTTGCCCCTATGAAACTTACTCCTGCAAAGGATAGGTAAAGCTGACTTAAAATTTGGCCTATGTGTCACCACCAGAGAATTTCTTTTGTTGCTCAGATATGGGTTCTCTTTCTAAGCCAACTTGGCAAATGAACTCACTGCTCTCCCTCCTACATGGGACATGACTTCCAGGAGTGTAAATCTACCTTGCAACATGGGACAGAAATGCTTTGATGAGCCAGGTCCCAGTATCAAAGGATTGAGAAAGCCTTCCTGACCAAAAGGGGGAAGAGAGAAATGAGACAAAGTTTCAGTGGCAAATATCTCAAGCAGAGTCAAAAGGTTACCCTGGAGGTTATTCCTATGCATTATACAGTTATCCATTTTTAGTTTATGGTATTGGAGTTGGTGAAGGGAAGTATCTGAAACTGTTGAACTGTGTTCCAGCAGCCTTGATTCTTGAAGATGACTGCATAAAGAAAGAACATTTACAATGTGACTCTGTGATTTTGAAAATCTTCAGTCTGATGTTCCTTTTCTCCAGGGTCTGGACAGATGAGTAAAAATTTGTGGATTAAAAAATAAATAATAGGGGAGACAAAGCATAAAATAAATTGGGTAGATGGAAATACTAATGGTCAATGATGGGGAGGGATAAGGTGTATGGTACATATAAGTTTTTTCTTTTATCTTTTTATTTCTTTTCTGGAGTAATACAAATGTACTAAAAATGATCATGGTGGTGAGTACATAATTATGTGATGATATTGTGAGCCATTGATTGTACATCATATACAGAATGTATGTATGTAAAGATTTCCCCATAAAATTTTAAAAATAAAGAATCCCAAGAAACATCTTAGCTGAGTTGGAAATATTCACAAATTTGAAAGGAACAAATAGCCACAAATATCCTAAAAGAGGAAGGATGAAGGATTCCTAACACTTCCTAATTTTTAAATTTCTTACAATTTCAGTTGTCAAAACATCATGACCCTGGCACAAAGACAGACACAGAGAACAATAGAATTAAAGTGAGAGCTCAGAGAAAGAACTTTCTTGCTATGGCTAATAGATTTTTGAAAAGTGTGCCATATTCTCTCAATGGACGAATGGTCTCTTAAACATATGGCATTGCAAAAACTGGATAGATAATGAAAAGAATGAACGCTGACCCTTACTTCTTGCCATATAAAAATATTAACTCAAAATGAATCAAATAACTAAATATGATGACCAAAATTTAAAGGCTTTTGAAGTTTGAATTATGTGCACAATAAAATATGCTCTTACATTAATCCATTCCCATGAGTATGACAAAGCAACTGGAAATAGTGGGGTCAGGGCTGTCCTCAGTAAAATTTTGGCATTTGAACAACGACATGAATGAGGAAGAGTTAGTCATTCATTTTCACGGAAGGAAATTGTTCCAAACAGGAAAACCTCTTTGTAATTCCAAAACCAAAGACTCATTTTCTTTATAGGAGGTTTGTTTCTAATATATAATATATGAAAACTTCCTAACTAGTTGACCTCATGTATGTAAGTCATATATACATGCAAAGTATAATTTTGTTTATACTGATATCTTAATTCTAAATATTCAAAAATATATAATTTGTGAAGGAACACATCTGTAAATTGTTATGTCTTATTTAATGTATGCATAGGAAACGTGCTGCAAAGTATTCAAGAAAGAGAATTTTCAATTAAATTAGCATATTTTGAATAGTAACACATAGAAGACTTGCTATATTCTAAAGAGAGGTAAAACATGAGTGTGAAAACAACCTTGATTGTGAAGAATTGCCACAGTGCTTTCCCAAGTAAACAGACCCAAAAGAAAAGTAGCATTACATAGTTTGTGTGCATAAATTTATGCATCTATAAACAACATTTTTTGTAATAATGCGGTCAATACTTACTTGCACATTTTGTATCTGATACATAATTTTGAGACTGTGAAGGTCACAAATATGAATAAGCAATTCCTCAAGGAGTTTAATTTTCTTTGAAAGAGAAAAATGTTAAACACAAACACAGGCACACAGGCATAAATATATTTTATTTTGAAAGAGCTTCATCAAATTTGTCTTTGATTCTGTTTTATATATATATATGATGTCCCAACTCATTCCTTTGATTTCTATGGTGAGTCATGCACAACTTAAACAGTACTGACAAATACAGCCTTTCAAATTGTCATGTTGAAACAATCACTGAAAGCGTTCATTCATCTAGGTTTCCATTAATATATAATTATCCAGTCCTGTAATTCTCCCATCAAGGGAAATAAAATTCATTGTTAACAAAAGTTTTCTGTTAGATTTAGAGATGTGAAAATCTCTATACATAGCTAGCATATTGTGGAGCTACTGCTTCAATAACCTAGACACACAAATACACACATGTTAGCATATTGTCTTTGTAGTTAAAGTCACACTATAGTTATTCAAACATTAATTTCTGCTATATTAATGGAGAACATATTCTGCTTCTTAAACAAATCAATTTTCTATGTAATTTCAATCATTATCATGTCTAACACCAGAAAAATTATCAAAATTTTAGTTATCATAGTAAAATGACCCCATGTTAACAAAATTATTCAATAGTCCTATTAGATCTTACACCTCACTGAAATCACCCAATTTCTTACTGGGGCTTATATTTATTTTTATTACTTCAGTACTCTTTCCTGCTTTGCTCTCAGGTGATCAGTGGTGATTTTTTATGTTACATAAATTTAGGCATCCTCCCATCTTAATATCATATTGTTTTACTCCTAATTTAGTAAGGGCTGTGTAAACAGAATATCTAACTCTCAAAGTCCCCAATTAAATATTTTCACAGGTCACCTGTGATGCTTGCTTGCACATCATTTCTATGCCATAAATTTTAGACACTGTTCAGAAGCCTCATTACTTACTTTCATATATCTATATGACTTTCCATTACACTGCATCAGTGTTTATTCAAAACAAAAAATAGGTATAATTCATCTCCTAAATTTGAGGACTGCAAATGATAGATTACTTTATGTCGTGCTATTTGATATGACTAATATTTCCCCACTTAGTAGAATACTAAAGTGCTAAAGCCATCCCAGTTTGTTGTACTTGTGATATACATAGGTTATACCTCAAAATAGTTTTCTATGTATGACTCTCATGGGAGCTTCACCCTTTGTCCCTCAAACTACAGACCATTTGATTCAGCACTGGAATGACAATGGGAGAGAATACTGAAGCAGAAGCTCTTATTCTTGCATCAAGGAAGGTGTTGGCCCACAAGTTTATTATCCCTTGGTTCAACTCATGCTATTTCTAAATCAATCAGGTCAACTGGTTAATGTACAACTGCATTATATTTGCTCTTTCATAGGAAATCACATGAAAACATAAAGTTAAAACCTAAAAGAAATGTCATTTTTTCACATCCAAATACATAAGATAGTATATCAGGGGACAGAGAATTGCACTAGAACAGAAGAAATCTAGATCTTTCAGAGACTGGGTAAAATGATTTGATATAGTCTACTCACCCATAAAATAGAGATCTTAATACTTACCAAAGAGATGGAATACATGTTTAAAGACAAATGATGTTAGTGAGAGTTAATTTTAATGCAATTTTTAATTTAGGATGCCTGAATTAGATTAGATCTCAGAGACACAAGGTGATTTTAAAAATTCTGAGGTAATCTCTCAAACCTTCCCAGTTGCCTTAGCCCTTATTGGGATTTGCTGAACATATTAATCAGTATTTTGGGGGAGGATACACTATGATTGAATTAAAATTGCATTAATATTACTGCAGAAGTGAAAAAAATCTTTAAATTTAGGTGTAAGACTTAATATTTAAGTGTAAAAAATAAAAGAACTAAAGCTAAAATGAAATAAATATCTTTCTGAATAGTTAAACAAATGAAGACCCAAGTAGTTACCTATGCCAAAATCCAAGCTTTAATTTATTATCTCTTAAATAGCACTTTTTTAGCCAAAGTGCCTGAATCCAGTATGCCAGCAATGGGTTGGCCTTTACAAAGGGGATTAAATTACAATTTACAGTTCTAAGCCCATGAAAATGTCCAAATTAAGACATCCAGAGAAATATACCTTTAAACCAAAGAAAGGCCAATGGCATCTGGGGTTCCTTTGTCATATGATTAGGCACATGGTGACATTTGCTTGACCTTCATCCAAAATATCTTTGGGCTTTTCTGGGTCCTTTCTTGTTTCTTGCAAGAAAAATGTAAATAGGTGTATTAAATGACAAGTAAATTATTCTCCAACCAGTGCTGTGCTGCTTTCAAGCTGTAATGTTCCCCAGAACAGCCATGTTCTTCTAATCAATTGTGGTTGGTGTCAATCTGCTTCCATGAAATCTGTCTCACTCTATTTAAGGTGGGTCTTAATCCTTTAGTAGAGTCCTCTATGGGAGGTCATGGAGAGTGAGATTTTAGAGAAAGAAACATAATGAGAGAAATAAGCAGAGACCCACATAAACCAGAGAATTTGGGGGAGAATTGTCAGAATGTCACCAATTGCCAATGATCTTTCTTCATAGTTAGGGTATCATCCTTTGGATGCCTTAAGTTCAACATTTTCATGAGCTTAGAAAATTAAATTGCAACCTAATAAATTCCCTTTGCAAAAGCCAATCCATTTTTGGTATATTGCATTCCAGAAGCTTTATCCAACCGAAACAGATTTTGGTAACAGAGAAGTTGGGGGGGGGGGCTACAGTTTGCAAATACACAAAATACTGGAATGGCTTAGTAAATTGATAAAGAGAATATCCTGGAAGCATTGGGAGGCACTTGATAAAAAGGCTTAGAGGTATCATAATATCATAGCCTCTCTGTTCTTGGGCCCATTGGGCAGTGACAGGAGTGGCTACAAGAAAAAGGCTGACATCATCCACAGAATGAATCCCCCAATGTCCTTGATTACAAAATTCTCCATTATAAAGTCACCATCTAATTAGCTTTCTTGTGGGATGCAAATCTGTTCATGATTTTGACAGTCAGGAAATTATGTCCACATACCTCTCTTTGAAATCACTTAGTCACCAATTTTCTTATAGATTTCCTTCCAAACCCAGGCCACTGAATGAAACTATTGTCCCCAGCCCATTAATATGTATACAATTGAACTTCTGGACATTTATCTTTTGAAGCAAGTAGAACAACCAGGTGGACTCTTTGAGGTACTACCCAATGAGAGAATTTTCATTCATCAGTGCCCTTGAGGAATGTCTCAGAAAGAAGTTGTAGTACTGTAGTTATATGCTTTTGAATGGTGTCTGTATATTGTACATAACCATCTTAAACAAGGACCAAATTTTCTTGAAAGATCCCCACAAAGCCATAGCTATAAGCTTAGAGAGAGAAGGTAATGTGACAGGAGTGGGGAACATAGAATTTTGAGCCACTACTTCAGTTAAGTTACTTATTAGTTTGGGACCTGCTAGAGTTGGATCTATACACTACTTCCATTTGGTGATGCAGTAAAACAGTGCAAACTCAACTTCATCCCTTGGTAGTCAGGCAACACCTATCTCATAATAGTCAGGGCAGGTCTCTGAAAATAGTGAACACAAGGTTAGGCATTCAATCTCTTTTAATTCCCAGTAGTGGGCAAAAACAGAATTGCAAAAAGAGAGTAATTATCTGCAGAGTATGCAAGCTTTGCTACAAAATCTTATGTGTCTTTACTGTGTTTCTCATATAGAGATTTGGGAAAGTCTCCAAAGAGCAGTTCTATTTGCCACTGATACTTTAGGCAATATTTGACATGTTCATTATTATGTCCCAGTTGGCAAAGCAGCTTGCATGGAAGTTGGCACTCATTTCAAAGACTCCTCTTTTCCAGTCCACACTCAAATACACCATCATGTGTTACTAGGTAAATGGACTTGTGTGGCACACAAATGAGAAATATATAAAATTTTCCAAATGTTTAGAGGCCAACTAATTGTTTTGCCTGTTTTTGTTGTAGAAGGGGCAGATGTAATACTTTATTCTTCACTTAAAATGGGATACCTTGCATTGGCTCAACAACTGGGAGACCAGAAATTTCACTGAGGTGCATATGCCTCATCAATAATTCTGAAGTAGTTACTATTTCTAACTCACTTAGTCCAATCAGCATAATATCATCAATTTAATGTACCAGTGTGATGTCTTCTGGAAGGACAATTCAATCAAGGGACCTATAGAGTAGATTATGATATATGGCTGAAGATTTGCTACCCATGGAGAAGGACAATATTTTTGTTTTTCTGGCCTTACCAACTGAAAGAAAACTTATATGTATTGAAGACAAAAGTATTCATCCAATCAATAGTTGCATAACATGTATTTGTGGAAGAGTTAATTGGTTTAAGCAATGTTATTATATCTGAAACAGCAGTTGCAATTACAGTAAGCACCTTACTTAGTTTATGGTAATCTATTCTCATCCTCCAAGATCCATCTGTTTTCTGCATTAGTCATATAAGAGAGTTGACTAAAAATATGGTGGAATCACCAAACCTGAATCATTTAAAGTTTGCATTCACACTAGTCTTCACCATGTTTTTTTAATCTATTTCTGAATTCTTTATTCAGTTCCATTGATCACAGTGTCTCTTTTCAACAATGCCACACTCTCTTGATTACTTTAGATTTTTGACAAATCATAAAATAAGATTATGTGAGACATATAACTTTATTCTACTTTTTCAATGTTGTTTTGACTATATTAGTCCCTTGTATTTTCATACAAATTATAAAAACACATTATTGATTTCAACAGAAAAAATCAATGATGCTTGGTAAAATTTTAACTGTGTTTCATTAAATCTATAGATAAATTTGGGATTGCATTTAATTAATAGATTTATTGCTGTAAATGGTTCACTACCATTATCATATCTCTTTAGATATTTATTTTATTCAGATTCTATGACCAGCATTACCTATTCACTAAATTAGAATCTCATGGTTTTGGATCATGGCATCCATGTATGTCTTCAAAATTATCTTGAGAATCTCCAGTGTATAGAGCCAGGTACTAGAACATTGATTCATATATGGTAAACCCAACAGAAGGACAGACCATATAACCTTATAAAACCTGATATATATTATTTTGTAACATACACATTTATAGAATTTTGAAGAATTGTGGAGTTGTATTCAAAGCAAGAGAAAACTGGATTTCAGGGAATTTAAATTATTAAAGTAAGGCCAAATCCCACTAAATATTTGATTAGGAATATAGATTAGAAAAAATTATCATTTGACTACTTTTCCAATCCTATGCCATGTTGTTTTTCCACCAAGGGATTATAGTTTACTAAATGCTAAATTTCTTCCGTGTATTCATTTTTTTCATGTAGTTCAATATTCCAGAAACGTTCACTTGTCTATTGTAGAGAAAAAAATCATCTTCTTGTAGTCCTGTTGTAGAATATTTTTTGTGCTTTCCCTTTTGGTATCCCCTGTGAACTTCAAGAAGACTTGTATAAGCTAGCATAAATAGCCAAGTGCATAATTTTCACAGTGTATTATAATTGAATGACTAATTCAGTTCCAGAGGTAAAAGGAAAGATTTTTCTTCACTTCCACAATATTTTAGAAACTATAACCATGAATCTTGAACTACAGTATGGGCTTTAATAATTAAATTTAAATAGGGTTCTAAATTACTCAGAGTTGTATGAAAATTGAAGAACATGCCTTTTATCAGGGAAAGTAAGATGATTTCTCCATATACTTGGGTCATAGAGCTGCAAGTAAGAAAGTTCCTTTAATTTTATTGAGAGAAGATAAAGTACTAGGGGCAGTACAGATAAATGATTATATTTAAATATTAGGGAAATTGCTAGAGACAGAAAATTGGCTTTCAATCATCCATTGTGTGTATGCCATCTGAGATAATATTTTTCAAAGATAGAGATCATAGATTAATTTTAAACTTAATTTACTAGTTAGTAACTTATTTAGAAGACATATTATTTTTATTATGATTTGTCAAGTTTCATTTCTCTTAAGCTTGATGGCTTTATGAAAATAATTCAAATAGGTGGAAATATTGTTGGAAAGATTCTAGGCAATAATGATTCTAGAACTTTGCATATCACAATGGGATTGCATATCTGGCCCAGTGGCTTAGCGTGTGGAGTTGAGTAAATCTGAGTTTGAATCCTTCTGCTAGTAATTAACCATGAGAGATTGATCAAATTATTTCTAGCTTGGCATGATTTTTTAAGTAAAAAAGTGCATTAAATTATTTAGTTTGCTGATTGCTATTTAATGTAAATAAATTAATATCATATAATTCCTAACCCATATAACCACTCATTATATGGTTGCTGCTATCATAGCTTTAATTCTTTTCAAATTTAGCATTTGTACAACACTTTCCATGGATTTTATGGAATCTAGATTATATTTAATGAGTTTTGATTATAAGAAAAGGAGAAAATTGAATTGACTATTTCAGATAGACTATGTTGTGTTTTTTATTTCTAAATGCTTCAATTTCCTCCTAAATCAAAAGCAGCTAAACATAACACAATCAGTTCAATAGCTCCACTTAAGAGGAATAACTATGTACAGAGCCAATTGGGTGAAATGGTTAAACATCAGACATTCTCTCTACTGAATTGCCAGATGTTATAGTGTTGTAGAGAATTGTTGTAGTGAACCATTATTTGTAACAAAATATACCTTCATTTGTAAATGAACTTCTGACTCTTTACAGAGGATCAGTGACTAAGAATTGCTAGCAAATTAAATTGTTAAGAAAATCAAGAGTATTTAAATAAAACATAGTATTATTAAATTGATATGTCCATAAGCAGAATGTGTTGACAAAAATGAATCATTTTGATCCCTTAAGCACAGAACATTGTTTTTTACTGGACTTATTTTTAATAGAATATACTGAATATATCTTTAGCATCATACAACAAACAAACCATAATAAAGCACAATTTCTTTGTTTTTCATTTATGGTACTATATTAGTCCACTAAAGCTGCTGAAATGCAATATACCATAAATGACAGGGCTTTTAACACTGGTGATTTATTAGTTTACAGCAATCCTGGACTCTTCTATGAGATGACAGGGTACAGGCAGCATCTTCAGTCTCCCTTCTCTTCTCAGTTTCCTTGTTTCCAGCTTCTCTTTTCAGTGGCTTCCTGCTTTTTCTTTGTCTTTCTCTAAACTTCAATGTCTTTCTTTCTATATCTTTCTCAGAATTTCATTCTCTTATATAGGAATCCAGTAAAAAGGATTTAGACTGACCCTGAACAAGGTGGGTTACCTCTTAGGTTGAGAGTTACTCATTAAAGGATCCTACTTATAATGTATCCTCAACCACAGGAATAGATTAAATTTATGATCATGATTTCCTGCAGTACATAGATGCTTCAAGCTGTGACAGAAACATTTACTACTTTATGCTTTGATGAAAAATAATTTATTTTATAACTCTTTATTTATTTTAGATTGAAAATATGGATGTGATAGTTCCCTTTGATATTTTCTTCACATGTACTTTAGTTTATTAGACTGCTTAAGTATCATGTAATTGTTTGGCTTAAATAATGGAAATTTATTACTTTATAGGTTTAAGGCCAGGCATATGTTTAAACTAAAGTTTCATCAAAGTGGCACTTACTCCTTAAGTCTTTGGCATTCTGGGGCTGACTGAAAGTTGCCCCTGGGACCTTGTAAAGAACATGACTATGGCACAGGGTTGTGTCTCTTGATATCTCCCTTCAACTCCATATTCCACTGAATTCAACATCTGACTGCTTTCTTTATTGCTTTCTCTCTTTATACCTTTCTGTTTCACTTATACTTACTCTAGTAATAGGATTAAGATGCATCCTGATTGAGATGAATCACACCTAAATTTAAGTAGCTTCATCAAAAGACTTTACTTACAATGAGTTCACACACAAAAGAATGCATTTGCTTTAAGAACATGCTCTTCTGGGGTACATACAAATTCAAACAATCACACTTTACTCCATTAGTCAGGGTTCTCTAGGGAAAAAGAACCAATAGGAGCTATATGTAAATACTATAAAATTTTTATGAGAATTGTTTCATGTGATGGTGGGATGGCCAATTCCCAATTTCCAGGTCAGGCCACAAGCTAGAAATTCCAATGAAGATTTTTGATGAGTTCATCAAAAAAAAAGTTAGCTGGTGGAAGTAGAGATCACAATTCTTTCTTCCTACTGCTGAAATCATCACTTCTCCTTTTAAAGATTTAAACTGATTGGATGAATATTCTCTAAATGTTAAAGGTAATCTCATCAACTAACTGTAGATGTAATCAGTCATAGAATCAATCAACCTATTGATGATGTAATTCCATGAAATATCCTCACACTAACAATCAAGATAGTGCTTGTTTGGGCGGGCCGCGGTGGCTCAGCGGGCAAAGTGCTTGCCTGCCATGCCGGAGGACCTCGGTTCGATTCCCGGCCCCAGCCCATGTAAAAAACAAACAAACAAACAAAATACAATAAAACAAGAAGATGTTTCCCTTTCTTCCTCCCTTCCTTCCTTCTCTCTGTCTTTCCTTCCCTTCCTCCCTCTCTCTAAAAAAAAAAAAAAAAAAAAAAAAAAAGATAGTGCTTGTTTGACTAAATTATTGGACACTGGAATCTGGACAAGTTGACACAAGAACTTCACTATCACAGTCCAATCTTTCTCAACTGAGAACCCATGCCCGTGTCATTAAAACCTATTTAATCACTACTATGTTATGGCAAAACCATATTTCCATTATGGTAGTGTGAAGCTGTTATGTACTCCAGCAAAGTACATGCTTTTTAAATCATTTCTGTAGGTGCAGAAGCATTGTATGTGTGGCAGCTTGAGTCAAGTTGGGTCTTAATTCGCACACTGGAGTTCTTTTTATAAAGATGCAGCACATTGTAAAGTTTATGAAGAAAGCCATATGGAGAAGTTGAGTGAAATTAAGAAATGTTCATTGAGAAAGTGCAATATCAGAAATAAAGAATTCCTTCAATTGGTTCATCAGGATAGTCAGTACAGCTGAGGACAAAATGAGAGAATTTGCTGATAAGTCAAAAGGAGTTATCCAGATAGAAAGCAAGCTAAGAAAAATACTAGAGTGGGAAAAATTATCCAATAGTTGTGGACATATCAAACAATAGAATGTACATGTAGTTAAGGTTCTACAACCAGAATAGAGAGGGGAAATTCTCTGCATAAATTAAGCATCTGTTCCCCATCTTCTATCAATTGTAGCAAAGGTACCACAACCAATGCTAAGTGTCAATAAGAGGGGTAAAGGGGTATGAGCTTTTCTTATTGGAGCTATTGAAATATTATAAACTTGACTGTGGCAATGAAAACCACAGCTCTGTGATTATAATGAAAGCCAGTGATTATACACTTTGATGGATTTTATCCTTTGTGATCAAAACTTATTTTGCAAAAGAATACTAAAGAAAAGAGAGAGAATTAAGCACAATAAATATTTAAGGAGATAATGGATGAGTTTTCAAGAAAATAATGAATAACATTAAATCATAGGACTACAAATGTCAGCAGAGCCCAGAAAGGATAAATGCAAAAGCAAATCAACCAACAAGCATTTTTTGCTGCTGAAAAAGAAGGAGAAGTATACAATAGAAAGGTGTCATGGTCAGGTTCTTGTGTCAGATTGGCCAAGTGGTGGTACCTGTTTGTCTGGTTGTGCAAGTGCTGGCCTGTCTGCTGCAATGAGAACATCTCATAGAATTAGATCATGATCACGTTAGCTGCATCCATAGCTGATTCCATTTGTAATCAGCCAAGGGGAGTGTCTTCTGCAATGAATGATGCTTAATCTAATCACTGGAAGCCTTTTAAGGAGGATTCAGAAGAGACAGACTGTCTTCCTGCTTCTGCCAGTGAGCCTCTCCTGTGGAGTTTGTCCACACCCTCCATTGGAATCATCACTTTCACAGTCTGCCCTGTGGATTTTGGGCTCTGCATTCGCACATTATATGAGTCACTTTTATAAATTTTATATTTGTGAGTGTTCCCTATTGATTCTGTTTCTCTAAAGAAAAATAACTAATACAGAAAGCATTCAGAGGAAAATACGTATCACAAACAGAAGAAAAATCATAATTCTTATGAAGCATGATATATATATATATATAATGATTAAAACCAGAAGAAAATAACAGGATATTCATGATATTAAAACATAATACTAATTCCATGGTCTAAAGCCACTGAAAAGAAATTTCCAATATAAAAGCAAATTAGACTTTAGAGAAAAAGTAACACCATGCACACGGGCAGGAATATGATAAAAGGACATGAAACAAGGACACAAATGACATTGAAAATGTAAAAATGAGTACATATATATATATAATGTTTGATTTATAGAATTTTAATGGCTTTTGAAATAATTGCTTAAAGCAAATTTGGTTTCAGGAATTGTTCTTCTTAAACTATATTTAAAAGTACAATTTAGTACTAAAACAAAAATATTTGAAAGAAGACCTGAGATGCTACTACTTTGCATTCCAATGTTATAAGTTATTTAGTATATTATTTTAGGTAGACTATGATAAATTTAACAGATATGATAATTTTAAGGGAGAAAATTACAAAAATAAGGTTTTAAGGGAAGGATATCATAAAGTCACTCAAAAATGTTAAAAGGATAATAAGAAAATGTTATAAAGAAGTGTAATTGTTAACTTTGACCATTTCTTTGGAATAAATTTTTGAAATTTCACATCAGAAGAAACAGGTAATCTCATTAGTGCTTTCTCTCTTAAAGAAATTGAAGTTTTCTTTAAAAGTTTTCCAAATCACATGCACAAAAAAATTCTGAAATTGCTTTACAAATATACAATTTCCTTCCAAGTGGAATGCAGTTATGTGGGGAAGTGTTATGTGAACCTCTTCAATCCTTTATGAGAGGAGATCTGGGGACATAGCAGAGCAATGATGTATAAGAAATCTGGATAACAGGATTACCCCAAGAAAAACAGTCACCCACAAAGCCAAGTCAGCTAAAGTCATCACTCTCACACCCAAGGACAAAACTTTTCCTTTTGTTGAGGCATTCTGTTTGTTAAGACATTTCTTACACCAACCAGCCAGTACCTGACTAATACAGGTAATCTCCCCAGCCCAACCACCCAATCACATAACCTGATAAAGCATTCTTTCCATTAATTACACAGTTCTTTCATTCAGAAAATAATTCTATATATGAGTGTTTGAGAACATTCAGCAGTTATCTCAGAAATTACACTGCCTTCTATTAGTACTTCTTGCAAAGTGTCCCAGCAATATACCCCCTCTAATCCCTGAATTTAATACTTTAAATAAAAAATTATTATATGTTTTCATCTTTGATAAGTCATACAATTTTGTAGAAGGAAATGTCATACAATAATATACTGATTAAGATATGAACTCTATAGTCAGATGATCTGGGTTCAAATTTAAATTTGTTTTTAATTTTTTCACAGACCATGAATAAACTATGAAACCACCTTATGCCCCAGTTTCAACACCAGTAGAATTCAGCCATTAAAATACATTTATTGAAGAACTCCTCTTTGTACTATGGATACAGCACTGAACACAACTTGCAAAAATGTGCTCATTGAGGTTTCAATGTGTGGAAAACACAAAGTAAAAAAGGCATAATAAAAATACTTAGAATGTTAGATGGGGATAACTGCTATTGAAAACAAAAATAGCATTAAGGCAGAATGGGGTATATGTGAGTTTAAATAGGTTGTAAGGGATTATCTTCTGAGGAAAAGAAAGAAAAGGCCCATACAGTTATCTGGGGAAGGATAATTTCAGGAAAGAGAAAAAGATGGAAATATTCCAGGTAGCATCAGTAATAATGTTTGTACAGAAAATTGAAAAAGTCAGTGTGGCTGATCCAACATGAGCATAATAGACAAAATGATAAAGGATGATTTTTTAAAGTAAGAAGTAGGGGCAAAATTGTTTTGAACCTGTAGGCTCATGTAAAATTTTGGTTTTTACTCCTAATCTGATGAGAAGTATTGTAGGTTTTGCAAAGAAAGGTGACATGGTACAAACAGCATTTTAACAGTATCACAAGCCCATAACTTGAGATGAAACTCAAGGGGCATAAGGCAGAATGCACAGAAACAATATATAAAACTTTGGCAATAATATATATACAGGTGGTGGGGTTTTTTTGACCCAGGTGGTAGCAAAGGAAGAGTTGAAAAAATTGTCACATTCTAAATATATTGTCCACACCAAATCAGTATGATATGCTAATGTAAAAGATGTGGGTTATGAGACATAGAGGAAATGCCAATATGACTCTTATGTCTTTACCTGAGCAAGTAGGAGGATTGCTTTTCATTATCTGAGATAAAATTTTAGGTATTGTGAGTACCAATCAGAGAGTTATCTTATGAACATAAACTTTGTTAATTATACACCTAAATTGTTTTAAACATTACCTAGCTCTCAAAAGGCACTCAAAAAATATGATCTATTTTTACCATTATTATATAACGTCAATCATTTGCAGAAAAATCCTAATGTTCATATTTTTATACTCTATACAAGTCTTATTTCCTTTATCTTTTTAAAGGTAGCTCAACTTGTACCATTTGTAAACCAGTTCTGAATTTTTGGATAAGTTGCTGCATCTGGCCCCTCCTGCAACCAAAAAAGAGGCACAACACCTAGTTGGTCTTTTTGGATTTTGGTGACAACATATTCCTCATTTGGGTGTGCTACTCCAGCCCAGTTATTGAGTGAGCAGAAAAGCTGCTAATTTTGAGTGAGGACCTGAACAAGAATAAGCTCTGCAACAAGTCCAGCTGCTGTACAAGCTGCTCTGCCACTTGGGCCGAATGATCCAGCAGATCCAAAGGTGCTAGAAGTGTCAGTGGCAAATAAATATGTTGTTTGGAGCCTTTGGCAGGCACCTATAGGAGAATGGTATATCATCATAGAATAGTATAGAATAACATTTGCATTATAGAATATATTACAGGGGGAAAGATTAATCTGAATGTAATCAAAACACAAGTGAGACAACTAGTACCCAGGAATGAACTTAACTAAAGATGTAAAAGACTTGCATGCAGAAAATTACATAACTTTGCTAAAAGAAATCAAATAAGATATAAATAGGTGGAAAGACATTCCCTGCTCATGGTAGGAAGGTTAATATAGTTAAGATGCCACTTCTACCCAAATTGATCTACAGATTCAAAGCAGCATTAATTAAAATTCCAACAACCTACTTTGAAGGCTTGGAAAATGTAGTTACCAAATTCATCTGGAAGGGAAAAAGACTCCAAATAGATACAATTATCTTTAAAAAAAGAGGAAATAAGTGCAAAGATAAACATTTCCTGACTTTAAAACTTATTATAAAGTCACAGTGGCCAAAACAGCATGGTACTTGCACAAAGATAATACTTATTAACCAGTGGAATCAAAATGAGAGTCCAGAAATAGATCACCAAATCTATGGTCAATTGATTTTTGACAAGGCCACCAAACCAAGTGAACTTGGATAAAATGGTCTTCTAAGTAAATGGGCATGGGAGAGCTGGCTATCAATAGTTAAAAGAATGAAAGAGAACCTTTACCTTATACTCTATACAAAATTCAATTCAAAGTGGGACAAATAACTAAATATAAGAACTGTCACCATACAGCTTCTAGAAGAAAATGTAAGGAGACATCTTCAAGACCTACTAATGGGAGATAGCTTCATAAACTATATATCCAAAGTACAAGTAACAAAAGGAAACATAGGTAAATGCCACCCCTCAAAATAATACTTTTGCACCTCAGAAGACTTTGAGACAAAAAGCTGAAGAGGCAGCCAACTCCATGCGAGGGAGTATTTGGAAATCACATATTGGACAAAGGTTTGATATCACATATACATAAAGAAATCACACATCTCAACAACAAAAGAACAAATAACCCAATTATAAGGTGGGCTAATGATACAAATAGGCATTTTTATGGAGAGCAAACACAGATTGCCCAAAACACATGAAGAGATGCTCAATTTCATTTCATTTCATATAAGGGAAAAGCAGAACAAGACTAAAATGAGATACCACCTCACATCTATAATAATGGCTGCTTTTAAACAAACAAGAAACCACAAATGTTGAAGAAATTGGGACACTTATGAAGTGCTGGTGGGTATTATAATGGTGCAGCCACTATGGAAGACAATTTTGCAGTTGCTTAGGAAACTAAATATCGAGTTCCCCTATGACTTAGTAATAGCACTACTTGGTATACATCCAGAAGAGCTGTAAACAGTGATGCAAACAAACATTTGCACATCAATGCTCATAGCAGCAGCATTCACAATTGCCAGAAAATGGAAAGAATCCAAATGTCGGGTGGGCCATGGTGGCTCACCAGACAGAGTTCTTGCCTGCCAGAGATCCAGGTTCGATTCCTGGTGCCTGCTCTCACCAAAAAAAAAAAAAAAAAACATCCAAATGTCCATCAACAAATGAGTGGATTAGCAAAATGTGGTATATACATATGATAGAATATTATGCAACATTAAGAAGAAATGATGTCCTTAAGCACATGACAAGATGAATGAGCCTTGATGACATACTGCTGAGTGAAAAAAGCCAGACACAAGAGGACAGACACAGTATGATTCCACTTCTATGACCATGGTAAAGGTAAAATCAGGGGTTTATAATATAGAATATAGGAGACTTAGAGATACATAAGTGCCAGAGATGGGTGAATGGCTAGCTTATGGGGTTAAACTCAAATATAAGGGAATAGATAAAAGTGAAGGTGGTTAACCAGTGTGGTCTGTAAGTAATACTACCATATTGAAGGTGAACTTGATTGAAAGGTGTTGTATAGACCTATGTCTTCCTCTGACTACACTAGAAATATAAATTAGTCCTTGCAAGAACTGCTTCAAAGGTATGATTCGTGTATGAAAAGTGTTTAAGTTAGCATACAGGGGAAAAACTGGTATTGCAAGCTATGGACTATGTACAACAGGAAAATATCAGCAGTACCAATGCAACAATAGGGTAAATATTGGGGAGAGAGTCAAGAGTTAAGGGGAGGTTTAGAGTTCCTATTTGGTGAGGATGTGTTTATTGGTTATCTTTCTCTTGGAAACAATAACTTTGGGCATTATACATAATTCCTAATGAATTCTGGTGGCTGACAGATACACCAATTGAGAAGTAGATTGGTGAATGATGGTGTTTATATATGACCGAATATGCTGCTACTAAAAGGAGTGAAGTTGACAGGCATGCCAACATGTGAATGAACCTGTGGGACATTTGATGAAGGAAAATAAGTGAGAAATGGAAGGACAATTATTGTATGGTCTTCTTTAGAAAATGCTTATAAGAAAACAGGGGCCTATATTGTAAATTCTTATAGCAGACAAATTTAGTCCAAAGAGGAAATTATATTTTCTGTATTTTAAGAGGGTGTTTAATATACTTATAACCTGGTATTTGGAGATAAGAATGTAGCTGATCAGGTAGGGATTAAGATAATTCAGAACTCAGGGGTAAGAAAGATATTGTATTTATATTAGCACTGCACCTCCTCTTTGAGACCAAAGGAAGAAAGGTTTATTCTGTCTGGAACCTAAATTTTCTGCAAGACATAATCTAACTCAACATGTCTGCCCAGCTCAGTTGAACAATTGAAACATAGGGAGTCCAGAACAAGTGTGAGGGCCTTTAATCCAGATTAATATGCCTGGATACATCCTAGAATATATTAAGCAGATACTCAGAAAGCATTGGTAAATTTCCTTGAAGGGTGGGAGAAAAAAATATCAACTATTAAACTTTAACATCAAGGAATCCCCTAACACAGGGTCAAACATTAGAGACTCCCAAATCAATAGGCCAAGCCCTTGATTTTGAGGCTTATTCTTGTGAAGCTTCAGTAGGTAGCAAAGAAGCTTAGCTTACCTATAGTTATGCCTAAGTTTTAGTTCTGGAGGACCTCTTTTGTTCCTCAGACAAGGCCTCACTCTCTCTAAGCCCAACCCTGTACATCAAATCATTGCACTCACTCCTCTGCCACATGGAACATGAAATCCAAGGATGAAAGTCACCCTGGCACCATGAGAGGTGACCCCAGGTATGAGTCTGGCCCTGGCACTGTGGGATCAACAGCTACATCTTGACCAAAAGTGAGAAAGTAAGTGTAATTAATATCATATCAGTGGCAGAGAGAATTCAAATAGAGTGGAGAGGCTACTCTGGAAGTCATTCTTATGTGTAAGCTTCAGTTGGACATTTCTACCTATCATAAGTTGCCAAACCCAAACCCAAACCAGTCTGGCTAGTTCTAAAGAACACCTAAGACAATGTATAAGAATCTACAAACTTTCCATGCATTAGGTAACGTTCCACAAATCTGCAACATCTGGATGGGTCCCTAGACCAGGTAAATCCTGAACTTAGAGGGCTGAGACTCTTCACAGCATTAACTAATTCCATCTTCCTACTCCATATTATTGGCAGACCCTCCAAAAAATTAGAATGGTCATAGATCAAATACCCCTAAAGAGTGGGAGAGAAAGATCAAAGGTGATGGCGAAGTTATACAGAGAAGATGAGGATTAACAAATGAATATGACTTCCAAATCACTAAATTGATATTTCTTTTAGTCTCCAATATCTTAGTGCAGCTAGATGTAAAAATCTAAAATTGTGGAATTGTAACCAATATCAAACTCTGAGATCTGTTCTACAGCTAATTGTTCTGCTGTGCTTTGAAATTCATTGTTTTTTGTATATATGCTATTTTTCACACACACACACACACAAAAAAAGTCAACTGTGATTAAAAATTGATTCCTTCTAGTCTTCTATATTCTGGAGCAACTACAAAGAAAAATTTGAGGTGATGGTATGGTAGCTCATGATGAACTGTGGATTCTTTCTTGTAAGTACTTGTTGAAGAATGCTTAGAAAACTATTGCTTTTTTTTCTTTGCTTTGTATATGTATTATATTATACAATAAAAAAAATTAGAAAAAAATTAGGCCTAAAAACCACCCCCAGAGAACCTCTTTTATTGTTCAAATGTGGCCTCTCTCTCTCTAATCTGATTCTGCAAGTGAACTCACTGTCCTCCCCATCCCTGTGGGACATGACTTGCAACATTGTAAACTTCCCTGGAAATATGGGACAGAAGTCCTGGGATGTGCTTGGACTTGACATCAAGGGATTCAGAAATCCTTCTCAACCAAAAGAGGGAAGAGAAAAATG
Source organism: Tamandua tetradactyla (assembly GCF_023851605.1). Taxonomy (NCBI): domain Eukaryota; kingdom Metazoa; phylum Chordata; class Mammalia; order Pilosa; family Myrmecophagidae; genus Tamandua; species Tamandua tetradactyla. Next base: position 658,640 of record NW_027518250.1, read on the forward strand.
AGACAAAATAAAGTGTCAGTGGCTGAGCACTTTCAAGCAGAATTTAGAGGTTTTCCTGGAGGTTATTCATATGCATTATAGAGATATCCCCTTTTTAGTTTATGGTATATTGGAGTGGTTACAGGGAAGTATCAGAAATTGTGGAGTTGTCTTCCAGTAGCCATGTTTCTTGAAGATGATTGTATAATGATATAGCTTTTGCAATGAGACTGTGTGATTGTGAAAACCTTATGTCTGATGTTCCTTTTGTCTTGAATTTTTACTTTTGACAGAAGAGTAAAAAATATGGATAAAAATAAATAATTGGAGGAACAAAGATTAAAGCAGATTTAAGTAGTAATGATCAATGAGAGGTAGGGGTTAGGGATATGACATGTATGAGTTTTTCTTTTTTCTTTCCTCTGCTGAAGAGATGCAAATGTTCAAAAAATGATCATGGTGAGAATACACAATGAGGTGATGATATTGTGAGCTATTGATTGCACAGCATGTATAGAATGTTTGTATGTTTGTCTGTTAACAATTGACAACAAAAATATTTTTAAATAACATGATATTTCAAAACTTTCTACTGTCTCAAAACTTAGAAAACCTGTTGATATTTCTTGCTAAAAAACCCAACAACAGGATGCATTTTTTAAAATCATATAAATGTACATAAATGAAATCAAGGCCAGAACAGTTCATAAAAAAACAGCAAAACCTGTTATGTAGCTATAATTATAATAAAAGACACAGTGCATGTACAAGATGAGAAATGGGTTAAAAACGTATATTATATAAATAAATAAATAAATATATAAATTGATAAATTCTTAGAAACACATATATAATCTATAGTCTATTGAAAAAAAATGGAAGAGCTCAACAAACCAATCAAAATTAAAGAGATTCAATCAATCATCAAAAATCTTCCCACAAAGAAAAGCCCAGAGTCAGATGCCTTTTTAGGAAAACGTTTTCAAACAGTTCAAAAAGAACTAACACTAATTCTGCACAATTTTTTAAAAAAAAATAAGGAAAAAACAACACTACTTAACTCATTTTATGACACAAACATTACTCTAATAACAAAACCAGGTAGAAATGCTATAAGAAAGGAAATATACAGTCCAATCTTCCTAATGAATAATGATGAAAAAAATCTAAAGGAAATATAGCAAATTGAATCCAATGATACATTAAAAGAATCATACACCAACCAAGTTGGTTTTATATCAAGAATGCAAGGGGGCTTCAGCATATGAAAATCAGTTCATGTAAAGCAACATATTAAGAAACTGAAAGGGAAAAATCACATGATCAATTTGATTGATGCTGGCAAAGGATTTGACAAAATTCAAAGTCTTCAGAAATGGAAGAGGAGATATAACCACTGACCTCACAGAAATAAAGGAGGTAATAACAGGATATTATGAACAACTTTACGCTAATAAATACAACAATGTAGATGAAATGGACAAGTCCCAAGAAAGGCATGAATAACCAAATTTGACTCAAGAAGAAATGGATGACCTCAACAAACCAAAGTAAAGAAATTGAATCAGTCATTAAAAAGCTTCCCCCCAAAAAAAGCCCAGGACCAGACGGCTTCACATGTGAATTCTACCAAACATTCCAGAAAGAATTAATACCAACTCTCCTCAAACTCTTCAAAAAAATCGAACTGAAGGGAAAGCTACCTAATTCATTCTATGAAGCCAACATCAACCTCATATCAAAACCAGGAAAGATATTACAAAAAAAGAAAACTACAGACCAATCTCTCTAATGAATATAGATGTAAAAATCCTCAACAAAATTCTAGCAAATCGAATCCAGCAACACATTAAAAGAATTATACATCATGACCAAGTAGGATTCATCCCAGGTATGCAAGGATGGTTCAACATAAGAAAATCAATTAATGTAATACACCATATCAACAAATCAAAGCAGAAAAATCACATGATCATCTCAATTGATGCAGAGAAGGCATTTGACAAGATTCAACATCCTTTCCTGTTGAAAACACTTCAAAGGATAGGAATACAAGGGAACTTCCTTAAAATGATAGAAGGAATATATGAAAAACCCACAGCTAATATCATCCTCAATGGGGAAAAATTGAAAACTTTCCCCTAAGATCAGGAACAAAGCAAGGATGTCCATTATCACCACTGTTATTCAACATCGTGTTGGAGGTTCTAGCCAGAGCAATTAGACAAGAAAAAGAAATACAAGGCATCAAAATTGGAAAGGAAGAAGTAAAACTATCACTGTTTGCAGATGATATGATACTATATGTTGAAAACGCAGAATAAATCCACAACAAAACTACTAGAGCTAATAAATGAGTACAGCAAAGTAGCAGGTTACAAGATCAACATTCAAAAATCGGTAGTGTTTCTATACACTAGCAATGAACAAGCTGAGGGGGAATCAAGAAACGAATTCCATTTACAATTGCAACTAAAAGAATAAAATACTTAGGAATAAATTTAACTAAAGAGACAAAAGACCTATACAAAGAAAACTACAAAAAACTGTTAAAAGAAATCACATAAGACCTAAATAGATGAAAGGGCATACCGTGTTCATGGATTGGAAGACTAAATATAGTTAAGATGTCAATCCTACCTAAATTGATTTACAGATTCAATGCAATACCAATCAAAATCCCAACAACTTATTTTTCAGAAATAGAAAAACCAATAAGCAAATTTTTCTGGAAGGGCAGGGTGCCCCAAATTGCTAAAAGTATCTTGAGGAAAAAAAAACGAAGCTGGAGGTCTCATGCTTCCGGACATTAGGGCATATTATGAAGCCACAGTGGTCAAAACAGCTTGGTATTGGCATGAAGATAGATATATCGACCAATGGAATTGAATAGAGTGCTCAGACATAGACCCTCTCATCTATGGACATTTAATCTTTGATAAGGCAGTCAAGCCCACTCACCTGGGACAGAACAGTCTCTTCAATAAATGGTTCCTAGAGAACTGGATATCCATATGCAAAAGAATGAAAGCAGAACCGTATCTCACACCCTATACAAAAGTTAACTCAAAATGGATTAAATATCTAAACATTAGGTCTAAGACCATAAAACAGTTAGAGGAAAATGTAGGAAGATATCTTATGAATCTTATCATTGGAGGCAGTTTTATAGACCTTAAACCTAAAGCAAGAGCACTGAAGAAAGAAAGAAATGGGAGCTCCTCAAAATTAAACACTTTTGTGCATCAAAGATCTTCATCAAGAAAGTAGAAAGACAACTTACACAATGGGAGACAACATTTGGAAACGACATATCAGATAAAGGTCTAGTATCCAGAATTTATAAAGAGATTGTTCAACTCAACAGTAAAAAGACAGCCAATCCATTACAAAATGGGGAAAAGGCTTGAACAGAAACCTCTCAGAAGAGGAAATACAAATGGCCAAAAGGCACATGAAGAGATGCTCAATGTCCCTGTCCATTAAAGAAATACAAATCAAAACCACAATGAGATATCATCTCACACCCAACAGAATGGCCATTATCAACAAAACAGAAAATGACAAGTGCTGGAGAAGATGTGGAGAAAGAGGTACACTTATCCACTGTTGGTGGGAATGTCAAATGGTGCAACCATTATGGAAGGCAGTTTGGCGTTCCTCAAAAAGCTGAATATAGAATTGCCATATGACCCAGCAATACCATTGCTAGGTATCTACTCAAAGGACTTAAGGGCAAAGACACAAACGGACATTTGCACACCAATGTTTATAGCAGCATTATTTACAACTGCAAAGAGATGGAAACAGCCAAAATGTCCATCAACAGACGAGTGACTAAACAAACTGTGGTATATACATACGATGGAATATTATGCAGCTTTAAGACAGAATAAACTTATGAAGCATGTGATAACATGGATGGACCTAGAGAACATTATGCTGAGTGAGACTAGCCAAAAACTAAAGGACAAATACTGTATGGTCCCACTGATGTGAACCGACATTAGAGAATAAACTTGGAATATATCATTGGTAACAGAGACCATCAGGAGTTAGAAATAGGGTAAGATAATGGGTAATTGAAGCTGAAGGGATACAGACTGTGCAACAGGACTGGATACAAAAACTCAAAAATGGACAGCACAAAACTACCTAATTGTAATGTAATTATGTTAAAACACTGAATGAAGCTGCATCTGAGCTACAATTTTTTTGTTTGTTTGTTTTGTTTTTATATATATTTTTGTATTTTTTATTTTTATTTTTTCTCTACATTATCATTTTATTTCTTTTTCTGTTGTCTTGCTATTTCTTTTTCTAAATCAATGCAAATGTACTAAGAAATGATGATCATACATCTATGTGATGATATTAAGAATTACTGATTGCATATGTAGAATGGAATGATTTCTAAATGTTGTGTTAGTTAATTTTTTTAATTAATAAAAAAATTCAAAGTCTTTTTCTAATTAAATATTTCAAATATGTAGGAATCAAAGATAAATTCCTCAATATGATAAAGGACAGCTATGAAATACCCATAGCCAGCATTGTATTTGGTGGAGAGAAACTGGGACTCTTTCCCAGTCTAGGACTGGGAATGAAGCCAGGATCCCCTTTGTCATCACTGTCATTGAACATTGTACTTGAAATTCTAACTAGAGCAATCAGGCAGGACAGAGAAGTAAAAGTCATTCTAATCAGAAAGGAAGAAGTTAAACTTTCATTACTTGCAGGTGACATGATACTATAATAGGAAAATCCTTCTCATGGATAGGAAAGCTAAATGTAGTTATGATGTCAGTTCTATCCAAATTATTCTACAGATTCAATGCAATGTCAATAAAAATTCCAATAACCTACTTTGAAGACTTGGAAAAGCTAGTTATCAAAATTATTTGGAAGAGAAAGAGACCTTGAATAGCTAAAAATATCCCAAAAAAAGAAGAACAAAGTGAGAAGATTAACACTTTCTTATGTCAAAGCTTATTATAAAGCCACAGTGGTCATAACAGCATGGTACTGGCACAAAAATAGAAATATTGACCAATGGTATCGACTCAAGAGTATGGAAATAGACCACCAAATATATGGATAAATGATCTTTGACAAGACCCCCAAATCCACTGAACTGGAACAAACTAGTATTTTCAGTAGAAGGGCATGCGGGAACTGGAATTCAATAGTGAAAAAAAAAAAAGAAAGAGGAACCTTACCTTACACCTTATATAAAAATTAACTCAAAATGGATCAAAGACCTAAATACAATAACCAGGACCATAAAACCCCCAAAACAAGATGTAGGTGAATGTCTTCAAGACCTAGTATTAGGAAATAGTTTCTTAAACTATACACTCAAAGCACAAGAAATGAAAGGAAAAGTAGATAAATGTAAACTCCTCAAAATAAAATGCTTCTGTGCATCAAAAGACTGTCAAAATGGTGAAGTAGTAGGAGAAAATATTTGGAAATCACATATCAGATAAAGGTTTGATAGCATGTATACATGAAGGAAATCATATGACTCAATAACAAAAGAACAAATAACCCAATTATAAAATGGGCTAAAGGTATGAATAGACATTTTTCTGAAGAGCGAATTCAGATGACTGAAAAGTACATGAAGATATACTCATTTTCATTAGCTATAAGGCATATACAGATAAAGACTTCATTGAGATGACACCTCACACCTAAAAGAATGGCTGCCATTAAATATGTAGGAAACTACAAATGTTGGAGAGGATGTGGAGAAATTGGGTCATTTAGCACTGCTAGTGGGAATGTATAATGATACAGCTGCTATTCAAGACTGTCTGGTGGTTCCTTAGAAGACTAAATATCAAGTTGCCCTATGATTCAACTATTCCATTACTTGATATATACCTAGAAGAGCTGAAAGCAGTGACCAAACAGACATGTGCACAGCAATGTTCATAGCACCATTATTCACAATCACCAAAAGATGGAAACAACCCAGTGCCAATCAACAGAGGAGTGGGTAAAGTGTGGTATGTATATACAATGAAATATTATGCAGAACTAAGAAAAAATAACATCCTGAAGCACATGTCAAGATAGATTAATCTTTTTATGATCATTCCATTCTATATACATAATCAATAATTCACATCATCACATAGTTGCATACTCATCATCATGATCATTTCTTAGAACATTTGTATCAATTCAGAAAAAGAAATAAAAAGACAACAGAAAAAAATCCATACATACCATACCCCTTACTTCTCCCTTTCATTGATCACCAGCATTTCAATCTAAATTTATTTTAACATTTGTTCCCCCATTCTTTATTTTTATTCCATATGTTTTACTCATCTGCTGATAAGGTAGATAAAAGGAGCATCAGACACAAGGTGTTCACAATCACACATCACACTGTGAAATCTGTATCATTATACAATCATCTTCAAGAGACATGGCTGCTGGAACACAGCTCCACATTTTCAGGCAGTTCCCTCCAGCCTCTCCATTACATCTTGACTAAGAATGTGATATAGTTTTAGTGCGTAAGAATAACCTCCAGGATAACCTTGACTCTGCTTGGAATCTCTCAGTCATTGACACTTTATTTTGTCTCTTTTCACTGTCCCCCCTTTTGATTGAGAAGGAGTCTCAATCCCTTGATGCTGAATCTCACCTCATTCTAGAATTTCTGCCCCATTTTTGCCAGGAAGTTCCACAGCCCTGGGAGTCATGCCCCACATAGGCAGGGGGAGTGCAGTGAGCTTATTTGTTGTGTTGGTGGGAAAGACAGTCCATATCTGAACAACAAAAGAGGTTCTCTTGGGGGTGACTCATAGGCCTGATTTTAAGTAGGCTTAACCTATCTTTTGTGGGGTTAAGTTTCATATGAACAACCCCCAAAACTGGGGGCTCAGTCTATTACTTGGCTGTCCCCAGTGCTTGTGAGCATGTTAAGAATTCAACTTGGGGAAGTTTCTCAGCATTCCCTGGAGGGGACTTTGAAAACACTTTTTTATTCACTGATCAAATCACTCTGGGATTTGTCACGTCATCACCCTGGACAAACCAACAAAATCTTGTGCCCTACTCAAGGTTCCATGTACTTATGGTGTTCAATTAAGCTGTCTATATAAATTATATTAGGAACTGCACTAGTTAAAATATAAATTTTGCATCAAATAAATATTTTTTTTTACTTTAGTCTCACACATAAGTTAAATGTTTAAAATATTCATTACCATCTATTTTCAACACCCTGCAGTAATGACGTTCTTTCGTTCTTCCTCATGCAAAAACATTTTCTAAATATGTACATTTAGTCACTATCATTATACACTCTAGGCATTCCTAGATTATACCATCTCAGTCTTTATTATCTATCTTTCTTTATGATTTCATTTGGCCCCCAGCCCTCCTCCCTTTATCATTCTCACATTCAGCTTCATTCAGTGTTTTAACATAATTGTATTACAGCTAGGTAGTATTGTGCTATCCATTTATGAGTTTTATACAGTCCTGTTGCACAATTTGTATCCCTTTAGCCCCAATTATCCAATATCTTATCCTATTTCTATCTCCTGATGGTCTCTGTTACCCATGACCAAGTTTATTCACTAATGTCAGTTCATATCAGTGAGACCACACAGTGTTTGTCCTTTTGTTTCTAGCTAATCTCACTCAGCATAATATCCTTAAGGTCCATACATACTGTTACATAATTCATAACTTTATTCTGTCTTACAGATGCAAAATACTTAATCATATGTATATACCACAGTTTGTTTAGCAACTTATGTGTTGATGGACATTTTGGCTATTTCTATCTCTCCACAATTGTAAATAATACTGCTATAAACTATGGTGTGCAAATGTCTGTTTGTGTCCCTGCCCTCATATCCTCTGAGTAGATACCTAACAATGGTATTGCTGGGTCATATGGCAATTCTATATTTAGCTTTCTGAGGAACCACCAGACTGCCTTCCACAGCGGTTGTACCATTTGACATTCCCACGAACAGTGCCTCTTTCTCCACATCCTGTCCAGCACTTGTCATTTTCTATTTTACTGATAATGGCCATTCTGGTGGGTGTGAGATGATAACTCATTGTGGTTTTGATTTGCATTGCCCTAATAGCCTCCAATCCACTAATCCTATCTTCCTCCACTTGAAATCTGACATTGTAGGTTTCCATTGTTTTTTCATCTCTCCTACTGTGCCTTTCATTCCCATAAATTCTGTGATTTGTTTTTTCAGACTTTTGATTTCTTTTTTTGTTTATTCTTTGTCTTCTTTATATCCTCCCTCAATTAATTGATTTGATTTTTGATGAGGTTTTCCACGTCTGTTTGAACACTCTGAATTAAGTGTTCCAACTTCTGTATCTCATTTGAATTGTTGGTTTATTTCTTTGACTTGGCCATATCTTCAAATTTCCTAGTGTGATTCATTAGTTTTTGCTGGCTTCTTGACATTTAATTACCTTAATTAGTTTATTTTTGGAGTTGGTTTTCATTTCTTTATGCTAGCATTTTCTTGCTGGATGACTGTTGTCTATCTTTTCTTTGACACTCAGTTCAGCTTATTCTGGCTTAAGTTTTGTTTAATAGAGCAGAAGTTTTCAGTTCTTATTTTCTTGTTTCTAGCCCTTCCTGTATGGGTCATTCTTCTCCCACTCTTAAGAGAGTCTGCTTAGGTATTATAGATCCCATGCAGATTTTCCCAGACCAAACTGGCCTCCTATCAGGAGGAAAGAGCTACCTGCATCAGTTTTCTCTGAGGGTGAGACCCAGCAGGTTGAAAAACATTCCTGTGAAGTCTCTGGACTCTGTCTTTTTCCTCTCCTGCCCAGTATGTTGTGCTTGTCAGCCTGCAGGACCCACCAGCATAAGGTGATATGGTACCTTTAACTTTGGCAGTCTGTTCTTCCGGGGTCATGATGGAGACAGAGGAGAGGCTGTAGGCTGGATTTAATCACTTCAATTTTTGAAACCCTTGGGTCTGAATTCCATGAGTGAGGGTATTCAATGAGCTAGGCCCCACCTCTCTCCTGGTGAAGGTACAGGCTCCAGATAAGCTCTCAAACAAGCTTGTTTCTGTCTATGCCTGGGGAGTTGCAGCCTGAGAAGCCCTACTGCTCTATCCAAAGGCAGTCAGGTATTTGTAGAAACACAGCCACAAAAAGAAAGAGAAAAGTCCTTCTTGGAGCAGTACACCCATTCCTCAGGTTTGCCAATCAAGAGAAGAAGTTGGTATGTTGCTTTGTGTACCTTCAGATCCTATGTGCCCCCTCCTTTCCTTCAGAGCCCAGACCCTTTCAAATATTATGTGCTATCTGATCCAAAAACCTCTGTTTCTTTTTTTCTTTTTCTGTCAACCCCACCCCCTTAGTGCTGGGGCAAAAATCAGCAACCTCCACTTTGGCCAGGCTCAACTGAGCTGGGGGCCTATTTTTAATAGTCAGAATTTGTGAGTTAATTCCATAACTGTAGCTTAGTTGCACTCATCACCTGCTGCTGGTAAAGTCCCTTTTCTTTTCCCTCTGGGAAGTGGCTTGTGGGGGAATGGCACCAACCGCCATGGCTTCAGGAACATACAGTTATGGGGGGGGGCTCACAGTCAGTCCAAGTGGTCCAGACTGGGGTATACTGTGTGTCTGGTCACTGATGTGGCCCCAGCAGTTGTTCTGTACTTTTCCTAGCTATTTAGTATCTGTTCTGGAGGACAAATTAAAACCCACACTTGGCTAAGTCACCATCTTGGTACTCACCCTGTTTGATTAATCTTGGGGACATAGGCCAAGTGAAATAAGCCAGGCACAAAAGGATAGATACCATACAATTTCACTATTATGACCATGATAAAAGTAAATTCAAAGAGTTATAATATAGAATACAGGGGAGCTATATATACATGGAAGTTAGATATGAATGAAAAGTTAGCTGATGTAGTAAAACTGAAATGTAAGGAAATTTAAGTGAAGGCAGTTCATTACCAGTTCTTTAAGTTACATTGTCATATTGAAGGTGGGTATGGTTGAAAGAAGTTGTGCAGAGCCATATATCCCACCAATTAACACTACAAATATAAATGTCCATTCAAGAAAAACTTTAAACATACACATCTTGTAAAGTCTGTGTAATATCAGGGTATAAGAGTGAAACTACTATTGCATGTTATGGGCTATTTTAAAAAGGAAAACATTGATAGAACCACAGCAATACCATGGGTAAATAATGGACAAGTGGGACTATAGTAAAAGGAAGATTTGGATTTTCTATTTAATGAGAGTGTGTTTGTCAGTTATTTTCCTCTTGGGAGCAATGAAAACTATCTAAAATTGGGAGATGGTCTCTTGAATTTGGACATTAAATGGAATGTCCAATGGGTGAAGTGGCTGAAGGATAGGCAGATATAAAAGAAGGATGGGGAAGCATGGTGTATACATATGATCATATATTGTGCTTCTACAGAAAGATATGAAGTTGTGAGGCATGCAGTGTTGTGAATGAACTGTTGGACATTATATAATGAAAAATAAACTAGGAACAATAAAGCTTATACTCTAAGTTCTCATTTAGAAAATAAATATAAGATAATTGGGTCCTTGTCTGTAAGGTCTTATAGCAGTCACATTTAGTCCAGAGCAGTAATTTTAATTTCTAGATTTTGAGATGCCCTACTACATATGTATATCCTGGGATTTCCCTGAAACATTGGGTACCAATATGACACCTAAGAATCAGAGTGGGAGTTTTACAGTTTAAGGGTCAGCATTTCTGCACATAGTTTTGGGGAAATTGAAACAGAGATTAGGCTTTGATTAGAGATAAGAGTGAATGTAGTTGGGTCCAGACTAAGCTAGATCATAGTACAGGGTAGAGAAGACATTGTATTTTAGAACTTCACCTGCTCTATGTCGTCAAAGGAAAGATTTATTTTGTTCAGAACCAAAACTTTTGGTAGTATAATCTGACCAATCTGCCTGGATAAAAAATGTAAATAACTCAAGCACAGGGAGCTCAATATGGGAATAAGGCTTGTAGTTCTCCATAGTTTAATATAATGCATAGATATATCCCAGTGTATGTTGACCAGATAAGTAAGAAGTGTTGGCAGAGTTCCTTGAGGGATGTGAAAAAACATATATAACTACTATTTTTTACCACTGGAAAACCTCCTGGTGTTTTCTAGGATATTGGGGCCTCCCACATCAATGGTCCAAACACTTGGTCCTGAGGCTTGCTCCTGTGAAGCTTGTTTTTGTGGTTGGGAAGCTTAATCTACTCTAGTTGTGCCTAGAAATTGCTTCCAAAAGACCTCTTTTTTTTGTTCAAATGTGGCCTTTATCTCTTTCAAATCACTGTCCTCTTCACTATGTGGGACACGGTCTCTGGGGATGCTGGTCTCCTTGGCAGTGTGAGATTTGACTCTTGGGTATGAACCTAACACTGGCTCCATGAGTTCAATTATGACTTTCTTACCAAAAGGGGGAAGAGAATTGTAAGAAAACGGTATGTCAGTGGTTGATGGAGTTTGGATAGATTTGAATGGTTACTCTGGAGACTGCACTCATGCAAGCATCAACTAGATATTCATATTATCATGATTTGTGGACCTCAAGCAATGCCATACCTGCAATCCTGAGGAATTCCTGAGATTTTGTCTGGGATTCTACAAATGTTCCATGCACTGTGATTGCTTTCCAGAAGCCTGCAGCCTCCAGATGTTTTAGTAAGCCAGATGAGTCCTGAGGCCCAGGGAGCCAACATCTCCAGGACATTAATTATTCTGTGTTGTCAACAGCTCTTTCCAACATCACAGTGTTGTAGCAGAGGTGGCCCAGCAATCTCTGGGAATTCAGGGATATCACGGGAGAAGATGGAGTTGTGGAAGTGAGGAGGGATTTGATGGATGTGTGACTGCCAAATTGTTGTATTGATTTTTCTTTTGGTCTTTGGTATCTTGGGGCAGCTAGAAGGAAGGACATGGGATTGTGCAATTGCGGGCCATGCTTGACTCTAAAGTCTGTTCTAGGGTCAATTGTTGCATTGTGCTTTGAGATTTATTGCTTTTTGGTATGAATGTTATTTTTTTACAATAAAAGAAAGCTAAAAATCACTTGAAGCAAAAAAGCATATCTAATAATCAAAGTTTAAGTACAAATACAAATAAATATAAGAAAGTGAAAGATACATATTTTCTTAAATATACATTGCATAGCTATAAAAATTAAAACTGAAATTCTAAATAACAGAGAAACACTTTCAAAAGAAATTATTGGCAGCCACCTGACAAAAATTCATGGGATGTACAAAATTTGGGTTCATTATAAATTCTTGGCTATGCAACTTTCCACTTCCATAATAGGTAAAAGCAAATGAACCAAAATTTAATTTAAAAATTTATGGTTTTAAAGAACATATGGTATCCAGGAAAAAGGAAATTTATTTATATTACATTGAAATTATACAAAGAAATAGTAATCACTGAAGCTTTTCGATGCACCACAGAATGGTAGGGTTTTCAAATGGTTAGCAAGTACACACAGAACAGAGACAAACATGTGCAAGTATTTAACTTGATGAATTTACAAAACTTCAGGTCTTAATGTATTGCAAGTAGAGACTCTTGACTTAACTGATATACCAAGGAAATATTCATCTCCCAAGCATAAATGTCAAAGGAATAACCAAAGGGTTTAGTGATGAATGTAAAACAAAAGAATAGAAATAGAAATTGACTAAAAATTATATACATATGTACAATATTATGTAGAGCTATTGAAGATATGCACCTAGAAGACAATGAAGAAGTCTCTCAAAAATTGCTAGATGTTTCTATTTTCTTTAATAATTTAAAATATTTCCCAGCATTTCATCAATGTTCACAAATACTTTTTTCTATAACAATTCTATCACCATATTTTATTTGGTTTATGAAAAAATGTTGAATTACTCTTTTCCTTTTTCCAATATTTGTTTATGAAGATTAGTCAAAAGCATTTATAAAGGACAAATGAACATTTGCACAACAAAAACTATTGTGTATTCCAAATTTTACAAGATTGTAGACATTCTGAGGATTGTCATCATGAAGATTTATTAGTACTACCTTAAGTTCTTTCCATTCATCATCTTATATAATCTGTAAAATATCTCTTCAGGCAATTAGATTTAAATATTCAGTGACTTCCTAAGGTACATATAGATAAAAGGTGGCAGTTCTGGGATGCAAACCCTAGATTTTCTAGTCCAGAGCAGCAATTTTAAGATGTACTATATATTTTTTCAACAGAGGAAATGGAATTATCTGACAAAACTTTCCAGGATAAAATTCACTCAAGTTTGAATAAGCTTGGAGATTTCTGTGACACAATTTCAAGCATATTACTGTGGTTTTAAAATTTTTTATATTTTTGCTCATTAAATACATATTTTTGAACCACAAGACTACCACATATTTCGTGCCTAAAATGCTACTATTTATAAAAACACATTCTTGGAAATATATCAGATTATATGTGATCCGATAAGGGATAGCTCAACTGAAATTCTAACATATTAAAAGATGCAACTGTGCTTAGAAAATAAATATCCAAATGACAAAGATAGAAAAATGTTCAGAATCACAGTCATTTCATCTGACTGGAGCCCTCTTTCTTCTGCATGACTGCACTGAGGGCATTTTTCACATCTTTGTTCCTCATACTATAAATGAATGGATTCACCATGGAGACCACCATAGTGTAAAACACAGAGGCCACATGATCTTGTCCCAAGTAGTAGGACTTCTTTGGTTTTAAGCAGGTAAAATTTGTAGTGACATAAAAGATGGTGACTCCCAAGAAGTGGGAGGCACAATTAGAGAAGGCTTTGTCCTTTCCTGAAGTGGAGTTAATTTTCAAGATTGAAGACAATATGGACCCATAGGACACAGAGATCATAGTGAGACACCATTGCAGTTAAACTACCAAGAATGAATGTCATGATTTCCATACCATGAGTGTTCATGCAGGATAGGACTAAAATTGGAGTTGTATCACAGAAAAAGTGATAGATAACATTGGAGTTGCAGAAATGCAAACTACTCACATAATGAACAATGACTAATGATTGAATAAAACCCATTATGTAGGACACAGTGATGAGAACATAGCAGAGCCTTGTGGACATAACCAAAGTGTAGTGAAGAGGGTTGCAGATGGCTACATAGTGGTCATAGGCCATTGAAGAAAGCAGGAAACATTCAGTGATACCCAGAAAGGCAAAAGGCCATTTGGGTGAAGCAGCCCATGAATGAAATATAGTTGTTGGAGAATAGTAAGTTCTCTAAAGTTTTAGGTATAATGACTGTGGAGTAAAAAATGTCCAGAAATGACAGGTGACTGATGAAAAAGTACATGGGTGTGCAAAACTTGGGATCCAGGTGAATTATCAGTATCATCCCTGCATTCCCAAACACAGCAGTCAGATATATCAGGAGAAACAGCATAAAGAGGACTGATCAGATCACTTCAGAGTCTGAATCCCATAAGAATGAAATGAGTCACATTTGTGTCATTCCTACTTCCCATAGCATTCAACTTTTGTAAACTGCAGAGAAATCAAAGGTGATACTTGGCATGAAAGATTTCAAAATGTTATAAATTCATATTAATAATTATGCATTTTAAAAAGTTAGTTTCATATTCCTTGAACTTTATGAAACATTTTGAAAATGTGAGTGAAAAATTCTTAGCTTGGCTGCCAAATATAAATTCAATATATATCTTCATTTCCATTTTAGGTAATAGAAACTCATAGATACTGAATAATTTAAATGTACCTGAACTATTATAAAAACTTCCTATTACTTAGCTATTTATCCAGGTGAAAATAATAGATCAAAGGTACTACTGTGCACAATTGTTTTAGATAATAAAAGGGAACACAAAGTTCACTTATTCGGTCACAACCATTAAGTGCTGCTGGTGCAGTGATTCTACCAATATTTTTGAGTCAAAAGATCATGCTCAGGATGGGCCACGGTGGCTCAGCAGGTAGGAATGCTTACTTGTGATGCCAGAGGACCCAGGTTCATTTCCCGGTGCTTGCCCATGTAAAAAAAAAGATCATGCTCATAACACCCTTTTTACTCTAAATTAATTTCAGAAGAAAAAACTAAAAAGTACTGGATATATAACAAACCATGATGATAGAGATAATTAATACATCATTTACTGTTATTTGTATCCAATTGTACTTAATAAAAATGACAGATCATAAATTAAATCCTCAGGCTACTTTACTGCTTTACAGCATAGTATTAATATTATACAATGCATTGTACCATTGATTTTTCACAGATATATCATTCAAGTGGTTATCTAAACTAATATTTTTTCAAAATGCCTATTTTTAATATATAGACATTGCTCGATGACTTTGCTATCATGAGCTCTTTATTTCCATTTCTATAAATCCTGGCAAAATTTAGGTAAGGATGACATGATATGCATATATTTGCATTTCATTAAATAATATCCTCTTATTTTTCTATAAACTAAGATACACTAACTTTTAGAATATAATACTTACCATAAACCAAAGTTTGTGAATATACACTTCCAGCATTATCTCATAAGTATTTTCTCACAAATATGATATGTAAGCTAAGAATCCTGAAATTTCAGATATATATTTGTAATCCTTCAAGATAACATTGCTTAATTTTTTATGCATGACTTTCTTTTTATTCTGAAGCAAAATAGCAACCTAAAGTTGTTTTTCAGGTTCTGGTCAAATAGAAAGTTAATCTTGAAATTATGTTTCACAAGTACACCAGTGAGCTACTGTGAGCACAAACAGAGCAGAATGTCCCCTGCATTGTCCCTTGTTAATGCCACCACAACACTTATATTGAATATTGATGATAATGATAGTATCTAGAGAGCTCAGGGGCCAATTCCCAAGGAATGTTATTTGGCATGATTCCAATGTTTCAAGATTCAAGGACTTATTCTTCCATGTTAGGTTAGTAACAGAGAGCTGAGTTCCCCACAAAAATCCATAACATTGGGCAACATATTTTGGATTTCTTTCCCATGCTCTAATTATGTCTGGGTAATGAGGAAAATATTTGTAGAGAAATACTTAATTAATCTATTTCACCAGGGATGGATTAGCACAAGTTTCAAAGTGACATATTTTTATATTTTAAGGTGTGACGTTGACATAGAATACAATGAAATTCAAATAGGAAAACGAAATGTTAATCTGTAGATGTATTTTCTTTCAATGATTTTCCTATGTATGTGTAATGCTTGCTTTTTGGTATATTTAAGAATTTACATAATTTTATTGCACTTTATTTTCAGCAACATTTGATTTTGTTATTAAATATTTATGATACAATTTGACCTACGTATAAGAGGCTTCTATCAATCCCACAATTACATGTGTTTTGCACTGGCTGGTGCAGCATAACTGACTTCTTTCTAGGAGTGTGTACTAGCTGATAAATGGGTGTTTTTGAGGCATGGAAAGGAAAACATGGTGCAGTTTCACCATTCGGTTTTGCCAGTGTGCCCTGTTTCATCTACACTGCAGATGTATCATATTCAATCACAACAATGCTTACACAACTTGATTACATTATTTTAGTGTACTGTCTTTTGATGTATTTAAAGAATAATGACACAAGAAAGTAAAAATCTATGCTCAATTGAGTAAGCATTTATAGTTAATTTAATGGCCAAAGCCTCACTTGCTCTCTATATATCTGGGTGAATTATGTTATGAATCTTGCATTAATTGATGATAATACAATTGATTCACATATATCTGTGAAGGTTTGAAGCTGTAAAACCCAGAAGAAGACCATGTTCTTAAAGCTAATCCATTCCTGTGGGTGTGGATCTATTATAAGTTGGATCTTTTAGAGAGTAGGATATTAACTTAAGTTGAGATATGACCCATGCCATTCTGAGTGGGACTTGATCTTCTTCTTGGAACCCTTTATAAGAAGATAAAAGGTATAAGACACAGGAAAAGCTCCCGAGCAATTGAGGGATAAGGACAAGCACAGAAGCTCAGAGATGAAGCCACTGACCCAGAAGCTGGAAGCAACAGAACATGTGGAAAAACAGGAGTGACTTGTGGACATCACCATGTTCCTGACCATGTGACAGAGGAGTTGAGGATCACCAGAAGCTGGTCTTCAGTGAAAATGTATTTTCCTGTTGATCTTTGATTTGGACATTTTCAAGGCCTCAGAACTGTAAACTTGTAAGCTAATAAATTCCTATTTGAAAAGCTAACTCATTTCTGGTATATTGCATTTCACCAGTTTTAATGAACTAAAAGGGAATTTGGTGTTAGAAGAGTAGGCTACTGTGATTGCAAATACAAAAAAATGCAGGAATGGCTTTATAAATCATTAAGGGGAAGATTCCCGATGATTATTGAGTTGCCTGATAGAAAAGACCAAAATTGCTTTGCAGAGACTGTTGGTAAGAATATGGATGCCCAAGGTTCTTCTAAAGAGGTCTGAGACAGAAATGATGAATGTGTCATTGCAAACTGGAAGGAGGGGACACTTGTTTGAAAGTGTGGATTAATTTGGCAAAATTGAGTCTTGATGTCAGTTGGATAGCAGAATTTGAATGTGATTAGCTTGGATATTTGAGTGATGAGATTCCCAAATGATACGGCAAGTGCATCCTGGCTTCTTCTTGCAGCTTATAGTAAACTCTGAGCAGAAGGGGATAAGCTGAGAATTGAACCTGTGAGCATGCAACACACACCGACCCACCCCCACACAGAAATTGAATGAAATTCTGAGGATATGGAAAAGGAAAATTCTGAGAATGGGAGTGCCCAGGGAATACTGCTATCTGAAGATTTAACTGAACATCATCCAGTCAGCCACTAATGTATGAGTAAAGACGGGAGTTGCAATGACCCAGGAAAGATCTGTGGAAGATCTTTCTCCATGATGGGACCCCTCTATACTGCATTTGAAACAACAGGATTTTTGTAAGGTCTACTTGTATGGAACCACTGTCATTCTGGACTAAAATGAATAGAAAAAGGAGATCTTCTAGTCATGATTGTTCAGGAAGAGGTCTGGGGCCCAGAAATCAAAGAAGAAATGTCCCCCAGGAACTGGGGAGAGGCTACCATCCCACTGTTCTAAATGGGTTGAAATGTGTCTTGCATTGTGAAGTGTCCAGTCACAACCCAACCTTTGGGAATGATGGACCACAAATTCTGGCCATCTCCCCAATGTTTGGAGATGTAGCAGTCTTCAACCCAGTGTTGAGAAAGAGCAATACCACCGAGTAAGTCATTGGAAAGTTGGGTGTCTGCCACTCTATCAATCCCTGAAGACAAAGAGTATTCTGAAGTTGATTCTCACATCTTGAAATCAAACGTGGTTCCCCCTGCAAGATTTTGGAACTCTTTGGGACTGGTGGTCATTGTTTTCTTATCAAATTTTCCCTATGGCAATGGAATGTTTACTCTGTGACTTCTATGTTGGAAGAAGATAACTTTTTCATAGCTTCCCAGGTCTACAGCCTGAGGGGAAATTTGACCTATGACAGGCTCATTTACAAAATGATTTAGATGAGACTTTGTGATTAATATTGTTACTTAAATTATTTAAGGATTTTTTGATATTGTGATGAAATTAATTTATTTTTCTTATGGAAAATAAAGTCTTTTTTGAGTCCAAAGAATACAATGTGATAGTTCGAGGTTTTATACATTCCAGAAAGATCCTGTTCTTAAAATTCATTCCCGTGTGTTTGGACCCATTGTAAGATCTTTTAGTGAGTAGGATTGTGTTTTAGTAAGTTGCTAATTTACAGTTCTATGGCTAAGAAAATGTCTCAATTAAAACAAGTCTATAGAAATGTCGAATCAAAGATCTCCAGTTAAATACACCTTGGTGCAAGAAGGCCAATGAAGTTCAGGGTTTCTCTCTCAAGTGAAAGGGCACATGGCAAATTCAGAGTTTCTCTCTCATCTGGAAAGGCACTTGGTGAACACAGTCAGGGTTTCTTTCTCATCTGGAAGGGCATGTGGGGAGTATGGCATCATCTGCTAGCTTCCTCTCCTGGGTTCCTGTTTTTGGAAACTCCCCAGGAGGCATTTTCCTTCTTCATCTACAAAAGTCACTGGCTGGTGGACTCTGCTTCTTGTGTCTATGTCGTTCTGCTCAGCTCTCTCTTACCCTGGCTTACTCTCTTGTTGTTCTCTCTTATAGGATTCCAGTAAACTAGTCAAATGCCCCCCAGATGGGTAGAGACATGCCTCCACCTAATCCAGCTTAGCAAGTTTAAATGAATAAGATTTTGAAAGAAATATAGAACTTATGATGCAGAAATCTGTAAAGAATGTTTCTTCAAACCTGATAATTTTATAAAAGCAATGTCTTAAAATCCATAACTTTTCATGAGCACAGCAGAAAGTTAAGGTTGGAAACATAAAAGAAATCAATTATCAAGGGGGGTAAGCCCTTAAAGAATATGGGATTGGACAAATGAACTGTTTTCCTTTTGAGAGACAATGGGAGAAAAATGTGGCTACCATATTAGCAGATAAGTAGAATATTCTGTATACTTATTTTACAGAAAGAATAAGCATTAAAACATTGCTAAAGTACATATTAGATTTGTTAAAGCCAAGTGTCATTTGTTTGTGAAAGCTGCTGGAATGAAATATAAAGAAGTGGAACTGCATTTATAAAAGGGATTTATTATGTTACAAGTTGACAGTTCTAAGGCCATAAAAATGACCAAGCTGAAGTATACAACGATTTAAGGAAAGCTTATGTGTCTGGAAAACCTCCATAAGCTGGGAAAGCATGTGGCTGGTGTCTGCTGGTTCTTTGGCTTCTGATATCAAACAGGTTCCTGAGGACATTTTCTTTCTGCCTCCCTAAACATCTCTGTTTGTGTTCAGCACTGGTACTTGTCTATCTTCCTTTGCATCACTTAATTCCTGCCATATCCTGTGGCTTCTGTATTTCCAAACATCTGTGTCAGTGTTTTGAGACAATTGTTCTCGAAGTGTCTGCATCTCAGACATTCTGGTTTGTTAGCTGCTGCAATGCAAAAATACCAGAGATAGATTGGTTTTTAATAAAAGGGGTTTTAATTCATTAGTTCTTCAGAGGAAAGGCAACTAACTTTCAACTGAGGTTCTTTCTGTGGAAAGGTACAGGGTGATCTCTGATGGTCCTCTCTCCATGCTCTTGGTTTGAACAACTTTCCATGAGGTGATTTCTTTCTGTATCTCCAAAGGCCTGAACTGAGCTCTGAGTGCCAAGATGAGGTATGCTGAGTTGCTTTGGCTGTGCTATGTTGAGCTCTCTCATTTAAGCACCAGCCAATTAAATCAACCATAACTCATTACAGTAGGCATGCCTCTGTGCCAACTGCTGTTGATGAGTAGTAGGTGAGATTCATACACCATTAGCTTCTGTCCACAGCAACAGAATTAAGCATGTTCACCTGGCCAAATTGACACCTGAACCGAATTACCAGATGTTTCCCATTTTAAAGAACTCTAGTAAACTCAGCAATTCCTGCCTTGAATGGATAGAGTCATGTATCCATTCAATCAAAAAGTTCACATGCACAATTAAATGAATTATATTTCCATGGCCACCATCGAACAAAGAGGTCATACACACAACTGTGTGGTTCAGTATCCATGAAAACAATCTAATAAAAGTTTTCCACCCTGAAAGAATATGTGTTGCCCCTCAATATTTGATCTGGATTAAACCATGGCTTTACTGGAGCACATGATAGTTGCAAATATCACATCAATTTTTGGGCTAAAGTTCTAATTGGGTAAACAACAGAGCTTTAGAATCAAGGGTTTCACATTCACTCTCTTGATCTTCACTGCAGGTCTTCATCAAATGCTCAGAAGAAAATGTGGGCATGGCAAGAAAAACTTCAGAGAACTTCACTATTGTCATGGTCAGGTTCATGAGTCAACTTGGGCAGATGATTGTCAACCTGTTTGTCTGGTTGGGTAAATGCTGACCTGTCTGTTGCCATTAGGACTTTTCATAGAATTAAGTCATGAGCAAGTCAGCTGCATCCACAGCTGATATCATTTGTAATCAGGCAAGGGGGTGTCTTCTACAATGAGTGATATTTAATTTAATCAATGGAAGGCTTTTAGGGAGGATTCTCTGAGGGGACATCTCTCTTCTCTTCGTGTTTTGGCTGATGGGTCTCTACAATGGAGTCCATCCAGACCCTCCATCAGAGATGTCAGCTTCACAGCCTGCCCTATCAATTTTGGACTCTACAGTCACATGGTTATGTGAGATACTTTTATAAGTTTTCTATTTACAGCTATTTCCTTTTGTTTCTGTTTCCATAGAGAACTCTAATGTTGTGGGGCACACCCAAAGAGAGACCACACAATTCAAAACTGCAAGCCAATCTGGAGTCTTAATTAACTGACCAGCAACAGCGTCAGAAACCTCCAGGAAGGAACATTCAGAGAGTAGCCCCCAGAGGCTTTCAAGGTGAGCTTATGAAGGCTAAAATCATGCTGTGGTTTTGCAGTTGCTAGCCAGAAAATATAATCATAGAAGCAGAAAAATGCCATTAGCTGTGGCCAGAACACATCCCATTCCCCCAGTTCCCTAACATTGTTTATAGTTTAACTCTTGGGGACTTTTCCTGCTCGAGCCTGATTTATTGTTCCTGGCCCTCAATACCTAACTAATACATCTTGGTACCAGAGGTGCTTCTTAAGAAACAGAATCTTAAAAATGAATTATTATGATTGGTTATCTACTCTGACTGGACTCAGGGGCACTAAGGACTCTGATTCCTGTAAACAGAATGATGGCATGAGATGGCAAAAGGGATAGTCAAAATACCAGAATTTGATTTTTCTAATGATTTGCTTATATGAAGCCAGCCAGGCTCTGGGGATAATGTTCTTGACACCTTCATGAAGTTTTGTGGAAATAGGAGGTACACAGATGTTGACTGGTTGCTGTTAGATACACTGTATGCATTAATGATAGATAGGGATGGACTTAAGGATTCAAATGAGAAGCTTACACACTGTCTGAGAGATGTAAACACTTCTATGAGTGTCCTGAAGGAAAATCTTATCTCATGTAGCTGTAGACTGGAGAGCTCTGAAAATCAGTCTCATAATCTTATTGTAAGAGTAGCAACTTTATAACAGAAACTGAAGTCTGATTCTTGTATGGTGTCTGTGGTTAAAGTGAGAGCATTAATTGGAAATGAATGGAACCCTGAAATATGGGATGGTGACATCTGGATTGATAATGATGTCAGGGGTGAGGTTGAAACCCTAGGTCATGCTGAGTCTTCTCTTGATAGCCATTTAACAGTCTGCCCTGAGGACATAGCTGCCCCATCTCCAGTCTGCCATGAGTGTTGGCCACCCAACCTGTGCCTGAAGGAATTAACCCTAAAATGTTTAATCTTGTTTCACCAGATGAAACTGCAAATGAATGCCCTGAAGAAAATGGCTTGGAAGATATTTCAAATTCATTTCATGACCAACCACCACCACCTGTCCTTTCTTCCAGACCTATAACTAGACTAAAGTTCCAACAGGCCCCTAAAGGTGAGGTACAAAGTATCACACTTGAGGAGGTATGCTATACTCGAGAAGAACTGTGTGAGCTTTCAAATTTATACAGAGAGAAATCTGGGGAATATCTGTGACAAAGGATTTTAAGGGTATGGGATACTGGTGGGAGTTATATAAAGCTGGATCAGGCTGAATTTATTTGATATTGGCCAACTAGGCAGAGATTCTGAATTCAATGTCATAGCTCGAGGTGTTAGAAAAGGCATTAACAGTTTTTTTGGGATGCTTGGCTGAAACATGGATCACAAAGTGGCCAACATTACCTAAGGTTGAAGCTCCAGAACTGTCGTAGTATAATGTAGATGAGGGGATCCAGTAGTTTAGATTGGAATGTTAGGGTGGATTCATCATGTAAAGCCTTCTCTTACATGCGAGGAATGTCCAGAGGATGCAGCTTTTACCAGAAGAGTGAGAAATGAATTTGTAAGGCAAGTGCCTTCATCCCTGAAGAGGTCTGTAGTTGCTCTTCTCTATAGATCAAATATTACTGTGGAACGTGCTGTCACTGAACTGGAATCCTTAAACATAAAGTGGATGACTGGATCCTGAGTTGGCAGAAGCCAGGTGTCATTCTGGCTCATATTATTCACCAAAGACAGAGTTGATATCTCTATTATGATAGACAGCAAACTCAAAGCAGGAGTCACAATAATCTGACTTGTGCAGATTTGTTGCATTGGCTAGTAAATCATGGGGTACCTAGAAGTGCAATAGATGGGCAGTCAATGAAATTCTTGTTTGAACTGTATAAACAGAAGAGTTTTAGGTCATCTGAGCAGAATTTTGACTAGAACTAGAAAAACACAGTTATGTCACCTTAGTGAATTTCTAGACATGAAACTGTTTGCAGATCCAGAGCCCCATGTATGAAGGGGAGGCCAGGTCCCTCTTGGGGAGAACCCTGCTACATTGCCACAAGTTTATACTGTTAGTCTACCCTCCAAGCCTTCCAAAAGAAGACTGATGGTCTTTGAGCAGGGTAACTGTGTATTGGGGAAAAGGAAATGATCAGATAGTTTGGGGATTATTAGACACTGGATGAGAAATGGCATTAATTCCAGGGGACACAAAACATCACTCTTCTCCAACGCTGAGAGTTGTGGTTTGTGGAAGTCAGAAGATCAATGGAGTTTGAGCTCAGGGCCATCTCACAGATGGTCCAGTGTGCCCCTGGATGCATTCTGTTGCTATTTCCCAAGTTCCAGAATACATAATTGGAATCAACATACTGGGCAACTTGCAGAATACCCACATTGGCTCTCTAACTCTTGGAGTGAAGGTATTATGGTAGGAAATTCAAAGTGGAAGCCACTAGAACTTCCCCTTCCTAGGAAAATAGTAAATCTGATGCAGTGCTGGATTCCTGGGGGTTTACAGAGATTACTGCCACTCATAAGGGCTTGAAGGATACAGTGGTGTTGATTGCCACCACATTCTTATTTGACTTTCTATTTGGCCTGTGCAGAAAACAAATGGGTCTTGAAAGATGGCAGTGGATTATTGTAAGCTCAACCAGATGGTAACTCCAATTGCAGCTGCTGTTCTGCATATGGTATCATTGTTTGAGCAAATCATTACACCCCCTGGTACCTGGCATGCAGCTATTGATCTGGGAAACCCTTTTTTCTTGATGGCTGCTAGTAAGGACCAACAGAAACAGTTTGCTTTCAGCTGGTAATGTCAACATCATACTTTCAGTGTCCTTCCTCAGGGGTATATAAACTCTCTAGGCCTATCTCACAATCATGTCCGCAGGGATGTTGATCATTTCTCCCTCCCACAAGACATCACAGTGGCCCATTTTAAGTATGATATCATGTTCATAGAAACTCATGAGCAAGAAATAGCAACTACCCTAGACTTACTGGTAAGGCATTTGTGTGTCAGATGATGGGAGAGAAATCCAACAAAAATACAGGGGTCTTCCACCTCAGTGAAATTTCTAGGTGTCCAGTGGTGTGGGGCATGTTGAAATATCCCTTCTAAGGCGAAGTTTAAGTTGCATCTGGAGGCTCCTACAACCAAAAATCAGCCACAGTGCCTAGATGGTTTCTTTGAGTTTTGGTGACAACATATTCCTCATTTGGGTGTGCCACTACTACCCATTTATTGAATGATGAGTGACCAGAAAAGCTGCAAATTTTGAGTTTGGATCTGACCAATAGAAGGCTCAGTAACAGGTCCAGGTTGCTGTACAATCTGCTCTGCCACTTGGACCATATGATACAGCAGATGTGTCATGCTGGAAGTGTCAGTGGCAAAGAGAAATGCTGTTTGGAGTCTTTGGAAGGCCCCCGTAGGAGAATCCTCATACACACCCTTAGGATTTTGGAGAAAGGTCTTATCATCTGCTGCAGATAATAACTCTCCTTTTGAGAATCAGCTTGTTCTGAGTAGCCTATCATGAGCTGGATGTTGTCTGACCAACCAAGCCATAAAGTTGGGGGTGTGTAACAGCACTCCCTCATAAAAGGGAAACAGTATATATGAGATAGGGCCAGAGGAGGTCCTGAAGGCACAAGTAAGTTAACTGAGGCAGTGGCCCAAATGCTCATGGTCTCCACTCCTGCCACATTATCTTCTCTTTCCCAAACCAGATCTATGGCCATGTGGGTTGTTTCTTACAGTGCATTGACTGAGGAAGAGAAAACTTGGACCTGGTTTACAAATGGTTTGGCATGATATGCAGGTAGCACTCAAAAGCGCACAGATGCAGCACTGCAACTCCTTTTTGGGATGTCTTTGAAGGAAAGTGATGAAATGAAATCCTCCCAGTGGGGAGAAATTTGAGCACTGTTCCTGGTTATTCATTTTTCTTGGAAGGAGAACTGGCCAGAGGTGTGTTTCTATATTGACTCACGGGCTGTTGTTAATGGTGTGGTAGAATGGTCAGGGTCTTGGCAAAACCATAATTGGAAAATTGGTGACAAAGAGGTTTAGGAAGAGGTATTGGATAGGCTTTTCTAAGTTAGCTAAAAACATGAAGATATTTGCATCCAATGTGAATGCACACCAGAGAATGACTTCAGCAGAGGAAGGTTTTAATAATCAAAGGGATAAGATGACCTTTTCTGTGGATATCAGTCAGCCTCTCTCCACAGCAGCTCCTGTCATTGTACAAGGGGCTCCTGAACAAAGTGGGCATGTTGGTAGAGATAGAGATTATGCATGGGTTCAGAAACATGAACTTCCCATCACCAAGGCTGACCTCTCTGGAGCCGCTGCTGTGTGCCCAATCTTCCAGCAACAGAGACCCACCCTCAGCCCCCAATTTTGCACTATTCCCCAAGGTCAGCAGCCGGCTATGTGGTGGCAGGTTGATTACATTGGGCACTTCCCTTCATGGGAGGGGTAGCGATTTGATCTAACTAGAATAGACACATACTCTGGATGTGGATTTGCTTTCCCTGAACACAATTCTTTTGTCAAACTTCTGTCCATGGCCTTACAGAATGTCTTATCCATCATCAAGGTATTCCACACAGTTTTGCTTCTGATCAAGTAACCCACTTCACAGCAAAAAAGTGCAGGAATGGGAATGTGCTTATTAAATATCTGGTTGTACTATATTCCCCTTCATCCAGAAGTGGCTGGATTGATATAATGGTGGAATGGCCTAGTGAAAATTCAGTGATGGTGCCAACTATGTGGCAATATCTTGAAAGGCTGGGGTAATGTTCTCCAAGAAGCTGTGTATGCTCTGAATCACCATTCACTGTATGGTGTTTATTCTAGTTTGCTAGCTGCCAGAATGCAACACACCAGGGATGGATTAACTTTCAATAAAAGATGAATTATTTAGTTAACATATACTTCTTCAGAGGAAAGGCAGCTAACTTTCAAATGAAGTTCTTTCTCACATGGGAAGGCACAGGGCGATCTCTGCTGGCCTTCTTTACAGGCCTCTGGGTTCCAACAACTTTCTCTGGTGTGACTCAGCTCTGCATCTCTAAAGGTGTGGGCTGAGCTGTGAGTGCTCAGATGATATATACTGAGGTGCTTGGGCTGTGCTACATTGATCTCGCTCATTTAAACACCAACCAATTAAATCAAACAGAATTTATTGCAGCAGGCATGTCTCAGACAACTACAGATGTAATCAGTATCAGATGAGGTTCACATGCCATTGGCTCATGTCCACTGCAATAGAACTAGGAACCATCACCTAGCCAAGTTGACACCTGAACCTAACTGCCACAGTGCTGTTTCTCCCATAGTCAGGATCCATGGGTCCAGGAACCAAATGTTGGAAATGGGAGTGGCACCACTCACTATTATCCCTAGTGATCCTCTAGGAATATTGCTGCTACCTGTCTCTGTGACCCTGAGATTTGCTGGACTATAGGTTTTAGTTCCAACAGGGAAGTGCTTCCAGCAATAGAAACAACAATGATTCTATTGAACTGGAGTCTAAGACTGCCGCCTGGTCACTTCGGGCTACTCTTGCTCCTGGATCAAAAGCTAAGAAGGGAATTACATTGCTGACTGGGGTGAGTGACCCTGACTATCATGGGGAAATAGGACTGCAGCTACACAATGGAGGTAAAGAGGAGTTTTCCTGGAATATAGGAGATCCCCTAGGGCATCTTTTAGTACTACAATACCTTGTTAAAATCAGTGGAGAATTGCAGCAATTCAATCCACACAGGACTATCAATGTCTCTGAAACTTCAGGAATGGAGGTTTGGGTCACCCATCAGGCAGAGAACTATGGCCAGCTGAAGTGCTTGCTGAGGGTAAAGGGAACATCGAATGGGTAATGGAAGAATGTAGTGAAAAATATGAACTATGACCACATGATCAGTTACAGAAAGAAGGACTGTAATTCTGTTTTGCTAGAGATTTAATCCGTTTCCAGTGATATGCATGATAGTTGAGCATTGTTAGGTGAAAAAATGCATCTTTTATTACTTTCTATTTAGAAATTAGATATGATTTAAGGTGATGTGTATAGCTGCCAAGTTGACAAGGGGTAGACTATCATGGTCAGGTTCATGTGTGAACTTGGCCAAGTGATGGCAACTGTTTGTGTGGTTGGGCAAGTGCTGGCTTATCTTTTACCATGAGGAAATTTCATGAAATTAAATCATGATCACATTGGCTGCATCCACAGCTGATTCCATTTGTTATCACCCAAGGGGAGCGTCTTCTACAATGAGGGAAGGTAAATCTAATCACTGGAAATCTTTTAAAGAAGATTTATAAGAGACAGGCTCACTTTCTGCTTCAGCTTCTGAGCCTCTCCTGTGAAGTTCTTCCAGACCTTCCTTTGGAGTTATCAGTTTCACAGCCTGCCGTGTAGATTTGTAGACTATGAGCCCATGGTTATGTGAGATGCTTTTATAAATATTATATTTATGAATATTCCCTGTTGATTCCGTTGGTTTCCTGTTGATTCTAAACCCTAACTAATACAGAGCCCATAAGCCCTCATTCTATGAATCAGGAAACTACTCTGGGGTTTCTTCTAATTGCTGAGTATGTCTTTTCAATTTTTTCATTCCAGAACTTGGAAAATGGCCACAGAATGTGTATGGAAGCACACTGGAACCTCTGTGAAATGTACCAGAGCTAAAAATCCATCTATCACCTGAGTTCCATTAGCCAGTCCTTTGAATTATGAACCAGACTGATGATTTGGGTCTCAAGGAAATAATGGCACTTTGGAGCCAGTATCCATGAAATGTCTGATTACCTTCCATGTTAGTTAGATTCAGTTGTTAACTTGGCCAGGTGAGCATACCTAGTCTTGTTGCTGTGGACATAAGCCAATGGTATGTGAACCTCATCTGTTGCTAATTACATCTGCAGTCAGTTCAAAGGCGTGTCTGCTGCAATGAGTGATGTTTGACTTAATTGGCTTGTGCTTAAATGAGAAAGTGCCAAGTAGCACAGCTAAGCAGCTCAGCATTCCTCATCTCAGCAATTGCAGCACAGTCCAGGCCTTTGGAGATGCAGAAAGACGTCACCCTGGGGAAAGTTGTTGGAACCCAGGGGCCTGGAGAGAAGACCAGCAGAGACCATCTTGTGCCTTCCACATAAGAAAGAACCTCAGTGGAACGTTAGCTGCCTTTCCTCTGAAGAACCAACAAAATAAATCCCCTTTTATTAAAAGCCAATCCATCTCTGTGTGTTGCATTCCGGCAGCTAGCAAACTAGAACACATTCTTTCCCCCAGTGCACAGTTACTCTGGTATGATACTGCCAGTATCCTTGGGGAAAGCTGGGAAGGGTATTAACAGTAAAAATTTTTGAGAGTAAAACAGGGTCTTTCCACAAGGGTACCTGACCTTCTCCTCATTTAAGAGGGTCTGCATCTATGAACTCTCTCTTGTCTGAGAATTGAGTAAGGGCTTGTGACTCTGTTTTTGCAACTTCAGTTAGACTTTGGTTATCAGGTTTAAAACTCCTCTTCTTATGTAGCTCAAAAAGAGTTCAGTAGACAGCCCCTCCATTGTATTTCTAGATACTGCATGATCTACTAACCAATGCTATAAGTATCTGTGAGCCAGATTACTTTGACTGCCACTTTGAATGTTCTGTCCTAATATTATGGTAGCCACACTTACTCTGTCTCTAGCAATTAAGTTTTGCCGTGTGACTTCCACCAACCCAGGATCTCAGCATCACCATTGTATTGAAGGATTCCAGCTCAGTGACAAGAGTTCCCACAGTAATAACTGACCTATTGACACGATTGCATATAGAACTCTTCAAGCAGGTTGAATCTCATTGCACAAATATATTCTTCATGGTCCTTGTAAAAGAATGTAACCACTAGACATTCCTCAGCTATATGACCAGGTTTTCCATGACAAATGCACTCTAACATCCCAATCATTCTAAGCCATTGGATACCCTCCTCTATATTATATCAGGACAATATTTGCAAGTCAACCTCCAATATTATTAGCCACCTTTTGGTTCATGTTTCAGTAAACCACCCAAACAAACTGCTAATACATTTTCTAACTCCTTATACTGCAAAATTGAATGCAGAATCTCTCTTAACTGGGCCCATATCAATAAATTTAGCTTGATCTAACTTCATATTCCTTTCACCATTATCCCATTCCCTTAATATCCATTCCCACATATATCCCTTATTTCTGTCTATCTAGATTAGAAAATTTGTGCCATTTTTTGGAAGTGTAGCCTAGTTCTTCATGGGTCACACTGTGTACCTCACCTTTAGGGGCCTGTTGGGACTTTAGTCCAGCTATAGGTCTTGAAGAAAAGAGTGGTGGAGAGTTAGGTCATTAAAAGAATTAAAAGTTTCCTTTATAAAAATTACCTTAAGGCATTCTGTGGGAGGTATATTTGTTAAAGGAATACTAATCTCCCCAGGCAGAGAAGTGAGGGCTGTTTCCCAAGGAAGATAGTTACAGATTCAGCAGATGCTGAAGGGGTAATCTCTTTAGGAGAAGTTGGATGTAAAACTCCTCAGGTCAGACTGGAAGTCAGGAAGCTATTTTCCCAATCGAGTCTATAGGTTATATAGCTGTTTTCTCAGGGACAAGCTAGAGATCATGTGGTTATTTCCTCAGGGCAGGGTGGATATGGGGGGTCCTCAGAGAAGACTCTTAGAGGCTTTTCTAGCAATGACTCAGAAGAATCCAGTCTTCCAATGTCTCCACTACCATCATTATCAATCCATATTCCCTATCTCAATTTTCAGGATCCCATTCTTTTCTAATCAATTCCTTTACTTTAATAATAGATACTCTGTAACGTTAAGATTCAGTTGACATTGTAAATCTGCTACTCACATAGTGAGACTCAGGGTCTGATTTTCAGAGACCTCAAGTGTATGGTGACAGGAAATAAAATTTTCTTTCAGGACACATGTAGATTTTTTACATCTTCTGTATGGCATTTACGTTGCAAATTTGAAGCCTTCAGGTCATCCCTTTCTCTTATAACAGTATCCAGCTTATTCAAAACCAGCAAACATCATTCTATCGCTTAACACCACAAAACAGTTAAGGTGTCCAAAACATTTTCACCCAGAGTCTTGGCTCATATCTCCTACATGTACAATTAGGAGAAACAAAGGGTGATATTTTGTGTGTCTGTTTTCCTAACTCATGCTATGGGCTGTCAGTGCCATATTGGTTATTGGGAATAGAATCCTTGGAGCCTTTGAATCTAATCTGAGTGAAAAACCAATTGTAAAATCCCACTTCTAAGATTCTGTTTTTCAGGAATCACTCCAAGTGCCAAACGATAATAGTCAGGGCTCTCTTGCAAAACAGAACTAACAGTAGATATCTGTCAAAATTAGAGTTTATAAAAGTGTGTCATGCTATTGTAGGTATGCATGAGTCTGAATTCCATCAAGGAGTCTATAAGCTAGCAAGCTGGATGGATATCTTTGCTAAATTCCCCAGGAGAGACTGGCTTGCTGAAGTAGAGAAGAAAGTTCTCTCTCCAATGTGTACTGGTATCAACAAACTAATCCTTAAAACACTCTGGCTGAGTGGACTAAATTCAATTGATTGGATTCTGTCATTGTGGAAGATACTCTCCTTAGTTGATTGTAGATGTAGTCAGTGGCAGATGCAATCAAATGACTAATGATTTAATAAACTAGCCTTCTGGCTTATTAATCAGCCATGAAATGGCTGTGCAGTAACAATTAGATCAGTGCTTGTTTGTCCTCTTCTGGACAATTTTACACATGAACCTACCATCATGGTGATCACAAGGTGTTGCAACCAAAAGAAAGCACTCTGTAGTTCCAAAAGCATCTGCATTACACATCTGTTTTGGTTTGGTAAAGCTTCCAGATTACAGTATACCAGAAATAGGTTACCTTTTACAATGGTGATTTATTAATTTACAATTTATGGCTCTAGGCCATAAAAATGTCCAAAATAAGCTATCAACAAAATTACACTTGGACTATGAAGAAAGGCTGCTGGGGAGACTTCTGGAGAAGCTGGCGGCTTAGTAAGACATGCGGATCTTAGTTCCTCCTCCAGAAGAGCTACTAGGGGAGTAGAAACGATACAGAACAGCTCCCAGAGCCACAACAGAGATCAAAAAGACAGCGTACCCCATCCTGGAATGGCTGACTGGCTGAGAGAACCCGCTCTGGTGAGATCGCCGAAGTGCACGGGCTTCACCAGGCAGGGTGGCAAGCGGCCGGAGTTTCTCCCTTCCCCCTTCCCAGGCCAGCTGGGAGAATTGGACAGGTGGTCCCCTCAAGCCGTGGCGGCTGGCAGCCACACCACGTGCGGCCCCCCAGACCAACTGAGAGAATTGGATCGGAAATCCCCAGGCTGCAGAGAATGGTGATGGGGGGGACCTTCCAAACACATGACTCCCCGGGAATGGTGCACTCTCCCGGGCGGGCCACGGCAGCTGGTGCCCTCCCGCCATGCTTGGCACCCCGGGCTGACTAGGAAATTCGGACGGACACTCTCCCAGGCTGTGGCGGCCAGCGAACCTCCCCGCGTTCGGGCCCTGGGCCGGCTGGCACTCTTCCAAGCCTCTTCGGCCGGTGAACATCCCCGACGGCGAGAGTTTTCCAAAGTTAAAGGACCCACAGCACCTTTTACTGGTGGGACCCACAGACAAACATGTGCCACGAGCGCCACCTAGTGGGCAGGATAAGAAAAACAGATCCCAGAGATTTCACAGAAAAATCTTCCAAATTGTTTGGTCCAGCACCCAGGGAAATCTGACTAAATGCCCAGATACCAGCAGAAGATAATGGACCATGCTCAAAAAATTGAAAATATGGCCCAGTCAAAGGAACAAACCAATAGTTCAAATGAGATACAGGAGCTGAGACAACTAATACTGAATATACGAACAGAAATGGAAAACCTCTTCAAAAACGAAATCGATAAATTGAGGGAGCACATAAAGAAGACATGGGCTGAACAAAAACAAGAAATAGAAAAACTGAAAAAACCATTCACAGAACTTATGGAAGTGAAGGATAAAGTAGAAAAGATGGAAAAAACAATGGATACTTACAATGATAGATTTAAAGAGACAGAAGATAGAATTAGTGATTGGAGGATGGAACATCTGAATTCCAAAAAGAAACAGAAAAAGAATGGAAAAATTTGAACAGGGCATCAGGGAACTCAAGGACAATATGAACCGCACAAATATATGTGTTGTGGGTATCCCAGAAGGAGAAGAGAAGGGAAAAGGAGAAGAAAATCTAATGGAAGAAATTATCACTGAAAACTTCCCAACTCTTATGAAAGACCTAAAATTACAGATCCAAGAAGTGCAGCGTACCCCAAAGAGATTAGACCCAAATAGGTGTTCTCCAAGACACTTACTAGTTAGAATGTCAGAGGTCAAAGAGAAAGAGAGGATCTTGAAAGCAGCAAGAAAAAAACAATCCATCACATACACGGGAAACCCAATAAGACTATGTGCAGATTTCTCAACAGAAACCGTGGAAGCAAGAAGACAGTGGGATGGTATATTTAAATTACTAAAAGAGAAAAACTGCCAACCAAGACTTCTATATCCAGCAAAAATATCCTTCAAAAATGAGGGAGAAATTAAAACATTCTCAGACAAAAAATCACTGAGAGAATTTGTGACCAAGAGGCCAGCTCTGCAAGAAATAGTAAAGGGAGCACTAGAGTCAGATACAAAAAGACAGAAGAGAGAGGTATGGAGAAGAGTGTAGAAAGAAGGAAAATCAGATAGGATATATATAATACAAAAGGCAAAATGTTAGAGGAAAATATTATCCAAACAGTAATAACACTAGATGTTAATGGACTGAATTCCCCAGTCAAAAGACATAGATTGGCAGACTGGATTAAAAAACAGGATCCTTCTATATGCTGTCTACAGGAAACACATCTTAGACCCAAAGATAAACATAGGTTGAAAGTGAAAGGTTGGGAAAAGATATTTCATGCAAATAACAACCAGAAAAGAGCAGGAGTGGCTATACTAATATCCAACAAATTAGACTTCAAATGTAAAACAGTTAAAAGAGACAAAGAAGGATACTACCTACTAATAAAAGGACCAATTCAACAAGAAGACATAACAATCATAAATATTTACGCACCAAACCAGAATGCCCCAAAATACGTAAGGAATACACTGCAAACACTGAAAAGGGAAATAGACACATATACCATAATAGTTGGAGGCTTCAATTCCCCACTCTCATCAATGGACAGAACATCTAGACAGAGGATCAATAAAGAAATAGAGAATCTGAATATTACTATAAATGAGTTAGGCTTAACAGACATTTATAGGATATTACATCCCACAACAGTAGGATACACCTTTTTCTCAAGTGCTCATGAATCATTCTCAAAGATAGACCATATGCTGGGTCACAAAGCAAGTCTTAACAAATTTAAAAAGATTGAAATCATACACAACACTTTCTCGGATCTTAAAGGAATGAAGTTGGAAATCAATAATATGCAGAGTGCCAGAAAATCCACAAATATGTGGAGGCTCAACAACACACTCTTAAACAACGAGTGGGTCAAACAAGAAACTGCAAGAGAAATTAGTAAATACCTCGAGGCAAATGAAAATGAAAACACAACATATCAAAACTTATGGGACACAGCAAAGGCAGTGCTAAGAGGGAAATTTATTGCCTTAAATGCCTATATCAGATAAGAAGAAAAGGCAAAAATGCAGGAATTAACTGACCACTTGGAAGAACTGGAGAAAGAACAGCAAACTAATCCCAAAGCAAGCAAAAGGAAAGAAATAACAAAGATCAGAGCAGAAATAAATGAAATTGAAAACATGAAAACAGTAGAGAAAATCAATAAGATCAGAAGTTGGTTCTATGAGAAAATCAATAAGATTGATGGGCCCTTATCAAGATTGACAAAAAGAAGAAGAGAGAGGATGCAAATAAATAAGATCAGAAATGGAAGAGGAGACATAACTACTGACCTCACAGAAATAAAGGAGGTAATAACAGGATACTATGAACACCTTTACGCTAATAAATACAACAATTTAGATGAAATGGATGGGTTCCTGGAAAGACATGAACAACCAACTTTGACTCAAGAAGAAATAGATGACCTGAACAAACGAATCACAAGTAAAGAAATTGAATTTGTCATCCAAAAACTTTCTAAAAAAAAGTCCTGGACCAGACGGCTTCACATGTGAATTCTACCAAACATTCCAGAAAGAATTAGTACCAACTCTCCTCAAACTCTTCAAAAAAATTGAAGTGGAGGGAAAACTACCTAATTCATTCTATGAAGCCAACATCACCCTCATACAAAAACCAGGCAAAGATATTACAAAAAAGAAAACTATAGACCAATCTCTGTAATGAATGTAGATGCAAAAATCCTCAATAAAATTCCAGCAAATCATATCCAACAACACATTAAAAGAATTATATATCAGGACCAAGTAGGATTCATCCCAGGTATGCAAGGATGGTTCAACATAAGAAAATCAATTAATGTAATACACCATATCAACAAATCAAAGCAGAAAAATCACATGATCATCTCAATTGATGCAGAGAAGGCATTTGAGAAGAGTCAACATCCTTTCCTGTCAAAAACACTTCAAAAGATAGGAATACAAGGGAATTTCCTTAAAATGATAGAGGGAATATATGAAAAACCCACAGCTAATATCATCCTCAATGGGGAAAAATTGAAAACTTTCCCCCTAAGATCAGGAACAAGACAAGGATGTCCATTGTCACCACTATTATTCAACATCGTGTTGGAGGTTCTAGCCAGAGCAATTAGACAAGAAAAAGAAATACAAGGCATCAAAATTGGAAGGGAAGAAGTAAAACTATCACTATTAGCAGACGATATGATACTATATGTCAAAACCCAGAAAAATCCACAACAAAACTACTAGAGCTAATAAATGAGTACAGCAAAGTAGCAGGTTACAAGATCAACATTCAAAAATCTGTAGCATTTCTATACACTAGTAATGAACAAGCTGAGGGGGAAATCAAGAAACGAATCCCATTTACAATTGCAACTAAAAGAATAAAATACCTAGGAATACATTTAACTAAAGAGACAAAAAACCTATATAAAGAAAACTACAAAAAACTGTTAAAAGAAATCACAGAAGACCTAAATAGATGGAAGGGCATACCGTGTTCATGGATTGGAAGACTAAATATAGTTAAGATGTCAATCCTACTTAAATTGATTTACAGATTCAATGCAATACCAATCAAAATCCCAACAACTTATTTTTCAGAAATAGAAAAACCAATAAGCAAATTTATCTGGAAGGGCAGGGTGCCCCGAATTGCTGAAAACATCTTGAGGAAAAAAAATGAAGCTGAAGGTCTCTCACTGCCTGACTTTAAGGCATATTATGAAGCCACAGTGGTCAAAACAGCATGGTATTTGCATAAAGATAGATATATCGACCAATGGAATCGAATAGAGTGCTCAGATATAGACCCTCTCATCTATGGACATTTGATCTTTGATAAGGCAGTCAAGCCAACTCACCTGGGACAGAACAGTCTCTTCAATAAATTGTGCCTAGAGAACTGGATATCCATATGCAAAAGAATGAAAGAGGACCCATATCTCACACCCTATACAAAAGTTAACTCAAAATGGATTAAAGATCTAAACATTAGGTCTAAGACCATAAAACAGTTAGAGGAAAATGTTGGGAGATATCTTATGAAACTTACAATTGGAGGTGGTTTTATGGACCTTAAACCTAAAGCAAGAGCACTGAAGAAGGAAATAAATAAATGGGAGCTCCTCAAAATTAAACACTTTTGTGCATCAAAGAACTTCATCAAGAAGGTAGAAAGATAGCCTACCCAATGGGAGACAATATTTGGAAATGACATATCAGATAAAGGTCTAGTATCCAGAATTTATAAAGAGATTGTTCAACTCAACAACAAAAAGACAGCCAACCCAGTTACAAAATGGTAAAAAGACTTGAACAGACACCTCTCAGAAGAGGAAATACAAATGGCCAAAAGGCACATGAAGAGATGCTCAATGTCCCTGGCCATTAGAGAAATGCAAATCAAAACCACAATGAGATATCATCTCACACCCACCAGAATGGCCATTATCAACACAACAGAAAATGACAAGTGCTGGAGAGGATGCGGAGAAAGAGGCACACTTATCCACTCTTGGTGGGAATGTCAAATGATGCAACCACTGTGGAAGGCAGTTTGGCGGTTCCTCAAAAAGCTGAATATAGAATTGCCATACGACCCAGTAGATTCCCATTGCTGGGAATCTACTCAAAGGACTTAAGGGCAAAGACACAAACGGACATTTGCACACCAATGTTTATAGCAGCGTTATTTACAATTGCAAAGAGATGGAAACAGCCAAAATGTCCATCAACAGACGAGTGGCTAAACAAACTGTGGTATATACATACGATGGAATATTATGCAGCTCTAAGACAGAATAAACTTGTGAAGCATGTGATCACATGGATGGACCTAGAGAACATTATGCTGAGTGAGTCTAGCCCAAAACTAAAGGACAAATACTGTATGGTCCCACTGATGTGAACCGACATTCGAGAATAAACTTGGAATATGTCATTGGTAACAGAGTCCAGCAGGAGTTAGAAACAGGGTAAGATAATGGGTAATTGAAGCTGAAGGGATACAGACTGTGCAGCAGGACTAGATACAAAAACTCTAAAATGGACAACACAATAATACATAATTGTAAAGTAATCATGTTAAAACACTGAATGAAGTTGCATCTGAGCTATAGGTTTTCTTTGTTTTTTGTTTGTTTTTGTCTGTCTGGTTGTTTTTTTTTTTTTACTATTATTATTACTTTTACTTTTTTTCTCTATATTAACATTCTATATCTTTTTCTGTTGTGTTGCTAGTTCTTCTAAACCGATGCAAATGTACTAAGAAACGATGATCATGCATCTATGTGATGATGTTAAAATTTACTGATTGCATATGTAGAATGGTATGATTTCTAAATGTTGGGTTAATTTCTTTTTTTCTTTTTTCCTTTTATTAATAAAAAATAAATAAATAAAAGAAGAAAAAGAAAGGATTCTAGCATCAGGGACACCTGTGTCACATGGGGACTGATATCTTTGGGATGACAGCTGAACAACAGTAGGCATCCAACAATGACATCACACTCAGAAAATAGTTCATGGAACTGTGAAGCAAGGAATTCCCAACCATCAATGCAACCAGTCCCAAATTTCCTACCTGAATAAAGATGTAAATTTTTAGAAAATAATAAAAATAAGAAAGTACAGATCAGAATCCTCCATGAAGCCAATCAACTTCAATATAGGGTCCTCAGTCACATTCTCCATGGAATCCTGCATATATCCAAATCATATGGCAATCCTGATGTTTCATTGTATATTTATAGGTTCTCTAGGCAATGTCCTGTGATAATACCATCCATACAATTATTTTTTTTCCTTTTATTTGGAAAATGTTATACCTTAGAGTTTCAGTTTGCTAAGGCTGCTGTAATGCAATATACCCGAAATCAATTCACTTTTGGAAAGGGAATTTATTAAGTTACAAGCTACAATTCTAAGGTTCTAAAAACGTTTAAATTAAGACACCAATAAGAAGATGTCTTCTTGGAAAAAATGCATCCTACATCTAGGACAACTCTGTCAGCTGGGAAGTCACATGGCAGGCATCTGAGGTCATTCTGTGCCCATGATCCATTGCTTACGGCTTCTGATTACAATGGCTTTCACTCTAAGCATCTGTTGGTCATTGCTTAGCATCTCTGAGACAAACTCTGGATTTCTTCTCTTAGCTGCCCATGACTCTCTCCAGGTTCTGGCTACTCCAAGAATCCTTGCTTAACACCCAATGTATTTCTGTCTGACTCCTCTCAGCCTCTAGAGGATACTCAGGTAAATGGATTAATTAAATGGATTGTTTTTTCATCTTTATTTTTTGAAAAGTCATACTGAAATCCAACACATTGATGTGATCAGCAATGGCAAAGAAATTGTGTTCAATTTGATGAATTTACTTTATACATTAATGAAGAAACATATTCATTTCTGAATAAGTCTTTAAGAAAAAGCTTACAAATTAAGTACTAATTTCCACCTCATTTCTGGTCAATTTTTGACATTCTCTTCTCATATTACATTATCTTCAAATTTAAAAACAGAAATGAATGTTTGGATTTTTAAATCCAAAAATGTTACAGTGGAAAGGAGAAATCTGAGTACTAGTTATTCATTTGCTACAATGCACACAAAATGCCTTTCCTTAAAGGCTGTGAATATAAATTTTGGCAACCATATTCACATCACAAGATTGTATTAAATTTAAAGAACTAAATCATGTTATTTATCACAAATAGTATTTTATTTCTGATATCCTTCCCCTCTCATCAAGACTGTTTCTCATTTAGTGGAGTGTGAAGAAAGAAAATATTACGTTTTGGTCTCTATAGAATAAGAGAATCAGAATTGATTCTGAAATATATATGTATATATATTTTTATTTTTGTATTAAAATTGATTCACAAAACTGTGGGTTGGGCAGTCAAAATTTTATAGGGCAGACATAAGCTAGGAACCCCAAGGGAAGATTATGATGAATTTCTCAGGAGACTAAATAACTGAACACCTTAAGATGGACATCCAATCAGTCTTATACCATTAAATTGTAATGAGTATTGGCCAGACAAACTTGTAATGTTCACAAAACTCTCTTATTTGGTCTTTCAGAAAACCCATAGATCTTGGAGGATGACAG
The DNA here is from genome assembly GCF_023851605.1 of Tamandua tetradactyla. Lineage (NCBI taxonomy): Eukaryota > Metazoa > Chordata > Mammalia > Pilosa > Myrmecophagidae > Tamandua > Tamandua tetradactyla. The sequence continues at coordinate 697,990 of NW_027518250.1, forward strand.
TAGTTTATCAGAAACTTTTAATGAGGTAATGACTCCTATTGCAGCTGGTGTTCCAGAAGTGATATCATTGCCTGAGAAAATGAACACATTGACTGGCACCTGATACGCAACTATTAAAATAAAATTTTTCTCAAGTATTGTTCTTGAGACGGTCAGAGACAGTTTGCTTTTAGCTTTCATGGTCAACAATATACCTTTATTGTTCTAAATCAGGGGTATATCAATTCCTTAACCTAATGTCATAATCTAGCCTGAAAAGCCCTTTACCATCTCTCACTACCATAAGACATCACACTGGTCAATTTTTTTGATAAACATATTGCTTGGGCCTATGTGTAAGAAGTAGCAACTACTGTAAATGTACTGGAAGGTATCTCTTGTCAGAGGGTGGGAGATAAGCCTGGCAAAATTTCAGAGTCCTTCCACCTGAGTGAAATTTCTAGATGTCTGCTGGATTGGGCCTGTCAATAAATCCCTTTTAAGGTAAAGAATAAGCTGTTGCATCTGGACTTGCCTACAGACAAGAAAGAGGCACAATGATAAGTTTGCATTTTTAGGTTGTATAGGAAACATATTCCTCATTTAGAGCTACTACTCTGACCCATTTACGAAGTGGTAAAAAATGGTACTGATTTTCTGTGGGGATCATAACAAAAGGAAGTTGGCAACAGGTCCAGGATGCTGTGTAGATGCTCTTCCACTTGGGTCATATGGTCCAGCAGATTCAAAGGTGCTATAAGTGTCAGTGGTAAATAAAGATGTTATCTGGAGTTTTTGCCAGGTCACCATAGGAGAATCACAGTGCAAAACCTTAGCATTTTTTTGAGAAAAGAGTTTACATCTTCTACAGATAACTATGCTCTTTTTGGGAAGCAGGTTTTGTCTCACTATAGGAACTTAATAGAGACTGAATGTTTAACCATGGACTGAAGTTACTACAATATTAAATTTCTCATGAGAAATCCAAATCAAAACCACAATGAGATATCATCTCACACCCAACAGAATGGCCATTATCAACAAAACAAAAAATGACAAGTGCTGGAGGGAATGCGGAGAAAGAGGCACACTTATCCACTGTTGGTGGGAATGTCAAATGGTGCAACCATTATGGAAGGCAGTTTGGTGTTCCTCAAAAAACTGAATATAGAATTGCCATATGACCCAGCAATACCATTCCTAGGTATCTACTCAAAGGACTTAAGGGCAAAGACACAAACGGACATTTGCACACCAATGTTTATAGCAGCATTATTTACAATTGCAAAGAGGCGGAAACAGCCAAAATGTCCATCAACAGATGAGTGGCTAAGCAAACTGTGGTATATACATACAATGGAATATTATGCAGCTTTAAGACAGAATAAACTTATGAAGCATGTGATAACATGGATGGACCTAGAGAACATTATGCTGAGTGAGACTAGCCAAAAACTAAAGGACAAATACTGTATGGTCCCACTGATGTGAACCGACATTAGAGAATAAACTTGGAATATGTCATTGGTAACAGAGACCATCAGGAGTTAGAAATAGGGTAAGATAATGGGTAATTGGAGCTGAAGAGATACAGACTGTGCAACAGGACTAGATACAAAAACACAAAAATGGACAGCACAATACTACCTAATTGTAATGTAATTATGTTAAAACACTGAATGAATCAGCATCTGAGCTATAGTTTTTTGTTTGTTTGTTTGTTTGTTTTTTATATATATATTTTTATTTTTTCTCTATATTATCATTTTATTTCTTTTTCTGTTGCCTTGCTATTTCTTTTTCTAAATCAATGCAAATGTACTAAGAAATGATGATCATGCATCTATGTGAGGATATTAAGAATTACTGATTGCATATGTAGAATGGAATGATTTCTAAATGTTGTGTTAGTTAATTTTTTTTAATTAATAAAAAAAATTTCTCATGAGGAGCTTGGTGTCCTCTAACACATAAAGCTGAAAAGTTGGGCACTCAGAGCAGCACACCACGACAAAATGCAAATGGTATGTACACAATAAGCCTTTTGGGGAGCTCCTGAAAGCACAAATAAGTTACAGAAGTAAGTGGCCCAAACGCCAAGCCTTCAGGGTTACAATGTTGCTTTTCATCCCTGAGAACAACTAAAGTCTCTAGGGTAGTTCCTTATAGTCAATTGACCAAGGAAGTAAAAATTTGGGCCAGGTTCTGCATGATGTATAGTTGTAACTTGAAAGTGGGTAGTTAAAGGATTGCTAGAGCTATTTTGGGGCATCTATATAGGACAGCTTTGAATGGAATTTCTCCAAGTGTGCAGAACTTTTAGCAGTACACCTGATACATTTTGCTTTTAAAGAGAAATTGCCATAACTGTTTGAGGGGGAAAATAAGAGAAGTCAAAGCAACAGCAACATGGGTAGACTCAGAACATTGAGACCTATGGTTTATGGTGGATATTAACTTTAGAACATTAAGTTGAGAAGCATCCACTTTGTTATCATTCTTTTAAAGATAGAGTGAAAACATGCTGTTTGTGCTGTAATCATTACCCAAATAATGAAAGAACAGGCAGTCTCTTTGTCTGCACATACTGTTAGAGAATAACCATAAACAAAATATGTATTTCTGTACACACCCTGCTTTACTGAGGAAATAAATATGGTACTGAGCTAGCATCCAGGGCTCTTGTCCTTTGAGACATGAGTCCCCTGCTCTTATCTTAACAGACTCTTCTGTGTGACTGTCTTTATTTTCCAGTTTCATGGGGCCTTCCTCAACCCCTCATACTGAGCTGGTCTCAGCAAGTGGTGCCCAATATGGGCACAAAGAAGAAGGTTCCCTGGAGCAAAAATTGAAATTGTCACAACATTAAACCCCAAGTGAATTTAGAGGCCTCTCGCATCCAGGAAACAGAAATTAAAAGGCACAGACACTCCCAGGTAAAATGACCAGGGTAATAATGGTGAATAATGATAATGCTACTAAATATCAACCCTATAAGGAACAAGAAACAGGCTCAGCTTTTATAACTTTCACAAGTAATAGAGAAATACTGTTCCTGGTTTCCCACTCTTGGCAGCTTAGAGGTAGGTGACTGGGAGAGATTTGAAAAAGAGCTTAAAAATTACACGTACAGAGTGTGTTACTTCCTGTAGCTGTTTGGCCCACTTGGACTACAATCAAGTCAATCCTTGAGCCTTTGCAAACTGAGGATGAGAAGGAAGATGAAGAAGTAATTGACAACTTAGACAAACTAAAGGAGAACCTAGATTATTCTCTAAACCTCCCTTCTGCGCTCCCATGAATATTAAAGATTTTAAAGATGATGAACTCCCTTTCCCAGCTCCTCATTTTCCTTCTATGGAAGCAGGTAAACATCAATTAACACCTGTTCAACAGAAAATTTTGTAAGCTCTTGGGGAAGGTAATTTAGATGATCTTCAGATGGCTTTCCCTGTAACAATCCATGAAAAAACTGTTCAAAGCATAGATGCTAAGATTCTTGATGGGATTTATGAACTCAGGAATGAGACTTTTCCTTTTAAGATGTTAAAGGAACTAAAGGCAGTAGAGCAATACAGACCTACTTCTCCCTTTATTGTTCGATTGATACAAGGATTAGCTGAGGGCTCTCGCTTGCCTGTGGCTGACTGGGATAATCTAGCAAAAATCACTCTTGGGCCAGGAGAATATGTACAATTTAGAACTTGGTGCAGAGAACATGCAGATACTTTAGCTAACCAAAATTTAGCACAGAATATTCCAATTTTTTAGAACAGGTAGCAGGGAGAGGTCCCTGGGGAAGAAATGAAGCTCAATTAACCATGACAGATCAGGCCATTGACCAAGTTTGTAAATGCTGTGTTTAGGCATGGGAAAGAATTGAAAGCAAAAGGGAGCATAAAGTCTCTTTTCAAAAAATAGTTCAAGGAGGTAAAGAGCTTTATACTGAATTCATAGCTTGATTACAAGAAGCTATAACAAAACAAATTAGTAAGTGAGAAGCAGCAGATGTTATTCTACAACTTTGTGCTTATGAAAATGCAAATAAACACTGTCAAAGCTATAGCTATAATGAAAGAGAAAGTGGTTTGAATAGGCTATATTAAGCTTTGTCAGGATGTTGGGGCAGAAAGTCATAAAATGGAAATGATGGCTGAGACTCAGGCTAGTATGATGACTAAAGCAGCAGCAGGGTTAAAACTAAGTGTTCCCTTCTAGGGAAAATGTTATAATAGTGGAAAACCTGGCCATGTTAGGAAGGATTGCAGAAAGAAAACAAACAAGGGATTTGCTACAGAAGATAAGACAAAAGTTCTAAACCATCTGGATTATGTCTCATGTGCCAGGAGGAAAATCATTGGTCTACTCAATGTAAATCTATATTTCATAAGGATGGTAGATTACTGTGGGGAAAATACCTGCAGGGCACACTCCCAGCAATGAACAAAAACAGTGTATCTTCATTCAAGTCAATGATCAAAAGGTGTCACTGCTCAGCCAGTACTTCAACATACCCTGGGCTTATCCCCAGCCACTGTGGGAAGCACAGCAACAGACCTCCCTGTGCTGACCCTGTTACATTATTCCCCAGGGAAGCACCTCTTTGTGTTAAAACAGGCATTGTCAGTCCTTTGCCATCAGGAACTGTAAGCCTTATATTAAGAAGGAGTTGTCTCAACTCCCAGTGGATGAGATTTTGTACAGGCATTATTGATTCTGATTATGAAAGAGAAATCTGGGTTATGATGTCATCATGCACACTGTGGAAAGCTTCACCAGGTGAAGGTGTTATCCAACTTCTTATTATCCCTTATGTGCCTGTGGGTAAGAGTGATTGGGTACATAGTAGTTATGACATTGCAAGTATGGGAAAGGCTGGAGTGTTTTTAAATGAAAAAAAATTTAGAATGTAAACCCTTATGTGAAATAACTATTCAGAATAAGAAATTTAAAGGTATTATTGACACTGGGGCTAGTGTTTCTATTATTAATACTAAACATTGGCTGTCTTCTTGGGCACTACAAGAAGCACCAGTGTCCTTATTAGGACTGGGAACTCCAAGAACTGAAACAAAGTGTTAATACTTTTCATAGCCAGGGCCCTGATGGACAACCAGCTAAGTTGCAGCCATATGTTGCTGACTTAATTATTAACCTATGGGACCCTGATTTGTTGGAACAATGGCAAGCTGAGATATATATTCCTAAAGCTAATAATTGCAGTGAGTAGTGCCAACATATAATGCAAAAACAAGGGTATATTCCTGGATTAGGGTTAGGAAAATATCATCACAATATAGTGGACCTTATTTCTCTCCCCTCTTATAAAAACCAGAAGGGCCTGGGTTATTCACTTTTTCCATTGTGGCCACTGATCTCGCTAGCCTCTTAAATCTTCTCTGTCCATTGCCACTTAGCTGTACTTCCTCCACTCCTGTATGGATTGAGCAGTGGCCTTTGTCAGCTGAAAAATTAGAGGCACTTCAGTTACTAGTTAAGGAACAATAAGACAAAGGATATATCGAGGAGTCCTTTAGCCCATGGAATTCTCCAGTTTTTCCTGTTAAAAAGAAATCAGGGAAAGGGGGGTTATTGACTGAATTCAGGGCTGTAAATGCAGTAATTCAGCCCATGAGTGCCCTACAGTCAGGGTTGCCCTCACCTACAATTATTCCAAAAAAATGGCCAATAATAGTTATAGATTTAAAGGATTGCTTTTTTACTATACCTTTAGCTGTCCAAGATAGGGAGAAATTTGCCTTTTCCACCCCTTCTCTTATCAATAAAGAACCTATGAAGAGATTTCAATGAAAAGTTCTACCCCAAGGGATGTTGAACAGTACTACTTTGTGTCAGATCAGAGCTAGGTCACTAGAGTTTTGACTCCAAGAAGACAACAATATTCTCAATGTTATATAATCCATTATATTGATAACATTCTCTGTGTGGCAAAAACAACTGAGTTAATATCATTATGTAAGGATTTAGAGAAGCATCTAACAAATTCTGGGCTTAAAATAGCTCCTGAAAAATTTCAAACAGTCACTCCTATGTCCTATTTAGTATGTGAGGTAAATAGAACAACTGGAAAACCACAAAAGGTGCAAATTAGAAGAGACTCTATAAAAACTCTAAATGATCTACAGATGCTTTTAGGAGATATTAATTGGCTTAAACCAAAAGTGGGTATTGCTATTTATGAATTGTCTGTTCTCTTTGCTTTACCCTAAAGACATTCAAGCTTTAATATTCCTCATTCCTGAGTAAGGAAGCCAAAAAGGAGAAAGACGTAGTTGAGCAGAAAATTCAAAAAGCCCAGTTAGAACACATTCACCCTAATGGTTCACTGCAATTTGCAGTCATTCCCTCCAATCATTCTCCAATGGGATTAATCATGAAAGGTGATGGATAGTGGAATGGGTTTTTCTTCCTAATAATGTGGTAAAATCCTAATCTCTATATCTTGATCTTATTACATAAATAATTCTTAAGGACAGAGAATATATGGTTCATTATTACAAAAGAATCCTTCTCAAGTGATACTTCCTCTGACAAGGAGAGAAGTTAATGCTTGCTTTCAGAACCATTTGTTATGGCAAATTGTTTTGCTGACTTTGTGGGAAAAAATTGACAATCATTTACCCAATAATCCTGTCATACATTTTCTTAAAAGAACTCAATACATATTACCCAATAAAACAAAATAAATCCACATGTAGATTTTCCTATTATTTTTCACTGATGGGTCTGGACATGGCACTGTAGGATATTCAGGGTTTAAATCAAAGAAAAATTTGATCCGAGGACATTCAGCACAACAAGCTGAACTCCTAGCAGTGATTACTGTCTTCAGTTAATTTCCCAGCCAGTTAATATTTTATGATTCTTCATATGTGGTGTTTATGGTGCAATTAATTGAAACTGCTGTTATCAAGCAAAACCGAAATCCTACTTTATTTCAGCTATTTCAAAAATTGCAATCTGTTGTGTACCTTCATATCCATCCCTTTTATATCACTCACATTTGGTCTCATATGACTCTTCCTGTCCCTTCAGCCCAGGGAAATTCATTAGCTGATAAACTAATTACACTAGTTTTAAGTGATGCCATACATTTTTATAATTTGACACATCTAAATGTTGCTAAACTTACAGCCCATTGTCCATTAACTTGGACTCAAGCAAAAAATGTAGTCCAAACTTGTTCTTCTTGTCAAATCTTGAACAACCCAATACAAACTGAAACAGGAGTTAACCCTACAGGGTTAAAACCAAATTCTTTGTGGCAAATTGATGTTACTTATTTTGCTGCATTTGGAAAACTAAATTATGTCCATGTAACTGTGGATACCTTTTCTGGCTACACATGAGCTACAGCACAAACAGGGGAAACATCATGACATGTTAAACAACATCTTCTAGCTTGTTTTGTTATGGGACTCCTGCAGAACTATCAAAACTGATAAAGCCCCCACTTACTCAAGTGCAGCTCTTAAACCATTCTTGCAAAACAGGAACATTTCACATTGTTCCAGCATTCATTATAATCCTCAAGGACAAGACATAGTTGAAACAACCAACCAGGCATTGAAGGTTATGCTTAGAAAATAAAAAGGGGGAGATAAAGAAATGCCTCATACTCATTTACACAAAGCTTTATTTACCTAAATTTTTTTAAACTCAAAAATTGATGCTACTGCTGTGGAAAAACAATATAAGCATAATGAACAAATACCCACAATGCTAAGGACACCTCATAGATCTGGTGGAATGATCCTTTGACTAATATTTGGAATATGGGTAAACAGTTAACATGGAGATGAGGGTTTGCTTGTGTCTTACCAGAAACAGGAGAGAAATCTGCTTGAGTGCCTAGATAAAGAATAAAACTGTACCATGAGTGACAGGAAAAAGAGGAAATTCTGGGTCAAAGGATAATTCTGTCCCTGATTCTGGAACAAGACCCCTCCAGCCATCCAGATGGAAGGACTAAGTTTGACCACTACACAACTAAAACTGACTCCAGGCACTAGAAGTACAAGTCCACCAACATGGGGATAAATTCAGAATCTATGCCAAGATGCTGAACAGCAGCTAAAGAATCAAGGAAGCCTGTAACAGTCCCTAACATGCTTATCTCTATGGTTATAATCAGTGTGACTGTAAGTTTCCTACCTGTTGTTGCTGCAACTAATAATACCTATTTGGTTGATATTCCCAACCCTGCTCTGTTACACCCTGTTTCTTGAAAAGAAAGCCCTCATTTAATTTATATCAATGATTCCTCTTGGATGCTGGGACCTGAGGATTCTTGGCTCCCACCACATCCTGATGAAAATGGAACACTATTTAATTTGTCTTTAGGTTTTTCCATATGGCCTATGTGTGTGGGTCTGGTGGAGGGTTGTATTAACTTGTCATCCCAAGCATGGCTATCTGTTACTCCTAAACATGGCAATGTTTTAGTAGCTCAGTCATATATGCTGTCTGGTTTGACCTTAAAGATTTCTCTGAGTAATTTAACTAAGAATCCTTCTGATAGACCACCTTGTACTTCTAGCCATGTATGGACACCTGAAAGTGAACACATACATTGGAAAAAAATGTAGATGATCTCTTGGGGTGTGGTTACTTAATGGTTCCTATGGAATTGTTTTGGGCTGGTCTCCTAAAAGGTATACAGCCCAGAATTGCAACCACACATCAAAATGTTCTTCAAAATAGAAGCTTTAAGGTGGCATGTGTCACAATATAGCCATATTGTAATCTCCACACATGCAGATCACCCCATTACTGGCATGGTATGGGTATGGTTCCTCCATTACCTCAACTGAAAAATAGGCCTGCACAATCTTCTTTATGTATAATTCCTTTAAGCCTACAGTCTATAAAACTTAAGAATGGAAAATATTTTCATGATGAACTATACAATTTTTCCATCAAAAGTAGCAAAGCCATTTATTTACCAAGCTGTGTTTGGGATCCTTTTGTATTCATAACAGGAGAGTTCAATCTCAATGAAAGTTCTTCAGAGGTAACTTGTAATTCTTGCAAATTGTATACTGGCCTTAATAATACCGTATTCAATTCTAATAGTAGTCATATGATCTTGAGAAGACATGTTGGATTATGGATTCCTGTGAATCACACATGGCCATGGGAATCCTCACCAGATATGCCTGCATTATTATCTGTATTGCATCAAGTTATTAGAAGGACCAATTTATAGGGTTACTAATTGCAGTTGTTTTGGGTATTATAGTTTGAACACTGTTGCAGCAGCAGCAGCTGTTGCCTTACAACAAAGTATTTACACTACTAAATTTGTAAAAAAGTAGCATACAAATGCATGTCTTGCATTGGGAGAGCAAACTAAAATTGAAAAAGAAATTAATGATTGATTGGTTGATGCTGAAAATGCTGTAATGTTATTAGGAGAGGAAATGGGATTATTAAAGCTACAAATGCATTTGAAATGTAACTGGAATATATCTAGTTTTGGGTAGCTCTGTGTGTATATAGTGCTTCTGATATTTTCTGGGAAAAATTCACCATCATATAACTGGATATTATGATAATTTAAGCTTGGATGTTTCTTACCTCCAAGAATTGGTCTCTGATATACAACATGCCTATATAGAACTACTGTCCTTCTCAGAGACTATCAACAGCATAGCAGATGGGCTTCAGACTCTTAGTCCACCTATGTGGATTAAAGGATGGGGATGTGGGTTACTAAATAATATCATAATATTATTTATTTTTCTCCTTTTAACCTGCACAGTCTTCTGATGTGTGCAAAATGCCCTTGAATGAATATTGCAGAGAGAGGTCACCAAAAATGCTTTCCTGAGTCTTCAAAAACAAAAAGGGGGAAATGCAGGGAAAATAAGAGATGAAGTCAAAGCAAGACTCACAACACTAAGTCCTGTCATTTATGATGGACTATTAACTTTAGAACACTAAAGTTAGGCAAAGTTGAGAAACATCCACTTGGTTATCATTCTAGTAAAGATAGAGCAAAAAATGCTCGTTGTCCGGTAATCATTACCTCAATAATGAAGGAAGAGGCACTCTCTCTGTCTGCATGTACTATTAGGGAGTAAGCATAAATAAAAAATACTACTGTGTACTCACTGCTTTACTGAGGAAATAAATATGGTGCTGAACAAGCATCCACACTCTTGTCTTTGAGACATGAGTCCTCTACTCTCATCTTAACAGACTCTTCTGTGTAACTGTGTTTATTTTTCAGATTCATGACGCCTTCTTCAACCCCTCATACTGAGCTGGTTTCAGCAAGTTTTGCCCAACATGGGCACAAAGAAGAAGATTCGCTGGAGCAAAAATTGAAATTGTTACATCAAGAATCCCTAAGTGGATTTAGAGGCCTCTTGCCTCTGCGAAGCAGAAACTAAAAGGCACAGACACTCTCAGGTAAAATGAGCAGGGCAAAAATGGTGGATAATGATAACACTACTAAATATCACCCCTATTTCTGTATTATTAAAATATTACTTAAAGCAGGAAAAACAAGAGCCAGTGAGGCTCAGCTTTTAGAACTATTAATAGTTCTAAATAGAGAAATATTGTTCCTGGTTTCCCACTCTTGGCAGCTTAGGGGTAGGTGACTGGGAGAGATTTGAAAAAGAGCTTAAAAATTATATGTACACGGTGTGTCACTTCCTGTAGCCATTTGGCCCACTTGGACTATAATCAACTCAATCCTTGAGCCTTTGCAAACTGAAAATGAGAAGGAATGTGAAGAAGTAATTGACAACTTAGACAAACTAATGGAGAACATGGATGATTCTCTAAACCTCTCTTCTGCCTCCCCCCATGAAAATTAAGGATATTAGAGATGATGAACTCCCTTTCCCAGCTCCTCATTTTCCTTCTATGGAAGCAGGTAAACATCAATTAACACCTGTTCAACAGGGAATTTTGTAAGCTCTTGGGGAAAATGATTTAGATGATCTTCAGATGGCTTTCCCTGTAACAATCCATGAAAAAATTGCTCAAAGTGTAGATGCTAAGAATCTTGATGGGATTTATGAACTCAGGCATGAGCCTTTTCCTTTTAAGACTTTAAAGGAACTAAGAGCAGTAGAGCAATACAGACCTACTTCTCCCTTTACTGTTGGATTGATATAAGGATTAGCTGAGGGCTCTCACTTGCCCATGGCTGACTGGGATAATCTAGCAAAAATCACTCTTGTGTCAGGAGAGTATGTATAATTTAGAACTTAGTGGGGAGAACATACACATGTTTTAGCTAACCAAAATTTAGCACAAAATATTCTAATTTCTTTAGAACAGGTAGCAGGGAGAGGTCCCCGGGGAAGAATTGAAGCTCAATTAACCATGACAGATCAGGCCATTGATCAAGTTTGTAAATGCTGTGTTAAGGCATGGGAAAGAATTGAAAACAAAGGGGAGCATAAAGTCTCTTTTCAAAAAATGGTTCAATGAGGTAAAGAGCCTTATACTGAATTCATAGCTTGATTGTAAGAGAGCTGTGATTGTGTGCTTTCAGTCTCACAGAAGAACAATATGTAAATGTGAAATGTGCATTCTGATATGAATAAAAATTCATCTTCTGCCCCAGATCACCCAGATATGAATAGAATTTCATCTATTACCCCAGACTTGGAGGAACAATGTGGAAGTTTCATAGAGGATGTAGATTCTAAAGAAAGTAGTAATCAAATGAGATAAGGAAATTTTCACCCAATATGATTATCTTTCTTTTTCTCCAATGTGTCTAAAAGACAATTGAAAAATCACTAGGAGGAGAGACATTTGAGAATATTCCCCTGTTCTCCCACTGGTGTAAATAAATATTTTTTTCCTTTTTGGTCTATTTTGTATGTCACACATTATCTGAACCCAGATTTGGGGAAGGCTTATATACAATTTGGCACCCAACATGGGGCCCCATGTCTGAATGATGTGCTGCTTGGTGGAATTCTGGACCCCCAATGAAAAACATTTATGAGTCTTACCTCTATGACTGGTAGAGAAACTTTTCTCCAAGAGCTGGATGAGAGAATTTATTTCCTGGGGTCTCTAGGATGCCAGAAGTAACTGACTGTGGAGGAAAACAGGTCTTGTGTGTGAGTGCAGATTGCAGATTCTATATACAAATATACATATTTGTATGGGCCTCGTTTGATTTGTTATTCAGTGATACATGAATTCCTACCAAAATGTAAGTGGAAAACTACATTTGGAAATTCATTTCTGGAAAGGAAAATCTCCTGGTATAAAGGGAAAATCACTGAATTTAGTGCCTATGTTTAGATTTGATTATTGAGGTGTGCAGTAGCACACAAACTCCTGCCACAGCTGTTTTTGGAGGATATAGCCCTGGCATAGGAAAAGGTATTGAAACTTGATACTTACATTTTGGACTCATTTCTTGCTTTTTAGTGTTTCTGGCTTGTGTTTTATTTTGTCTTGTTTTGTTCAAAAGTTGCCTAAAGAGTATTTTAAAAAGAAAAATATAAGTACAATCTGAGTGAGAAATCTTGGGAAAAAAGGAGGTTAATCCTTTAAATTTCATTCTAGAGAATTGGGAGCAATTTGGGGGCAAGTGTTTGACAGAGAAAAGCATGAAACTTTTGTGTAAATTTGCCTTAATATAAAATAAAGGATAAACAAAAGTGACCAATTAGGAGGCCAACAGATTATAATACTATTTTGCAGCTAAATTTATTTGTAAGGGAATGAACAAATGGGACAAAACTCCATATATTCTGTGTTTATGGCTATAGCTCAGAATGGAAAACTGCAGGGAAAATTTGGGGGGCATGGCATTTTACCTACCAGCCAAGCTCCTAGTCTATTCTGCAGAGATGCTGAACATTCAGCTGTAGAGGAGATAAAGGAAAGTGTCAGCACCCAAGCTAGAAAAATGCTGGTTGAGATTTTCAGCCCACAGATGATTAAGACTTTTGAACTACAGATTGAAAAAGTGGTGACCAAGAGAACCCATTGGCTTCCTGATACAGAAAGTAAGAGCTAAAGCTCCTGTGCAGTTCCTTCTGACTCCTGCACTTCCCCTCATCCTCCTGTTAATCTGCCACCTTTGCACTCCCCTTTTCCTTCTCACCTAAGTCTGTGACTTTAGACACTCCCTCCTCTTCCTCTCCTTCTGTCTCCTTATTAAAAGCCTAAGTCCAGTGAAAGAAAGAAGTAAAATGATGTAAAATACATTGATATTGGAACAAAATAAAAACTGTCCCATTGCTTTGAGTTTCCAGCTTGTTATCTGCTCTGTGGAGTTTGGGTATTACCATCCCACAGTCACATGAGACAATTCTTATAAAAATCTTATTATATTTACATATATATTGGTTCTGTTTCTTTAGAGAATACTGACTAATTTGTAGGGTAGATTGTGGTGTTTTGAAGCTGTATGTATCCCAGAAAAACATGTTCTTAAAGTTAATCCATTCCTGTGTGTGTGAAACCATTGTAAGCAGGACATTTACCCACCTCAATCAGGATGGGACATAATCCTATTACTTGCAGCCAGTATAAATGAAATTAATTCAGACAGTGAGAGAGAAAGCAAAAGACAGAGCAACCAGAGGTTTAAATAAAAAGAACCCAGAGGAGAAGTGAGATACCAGGAAACACCACCATGTGCAATGTCATGTGCTATGCTAAGGACCAGGATTGTTGTCAGCCAGTCTCAGAGTGCCAGAATCTTGTGGAATAATCATTGTCTTGTTGAGAACTTAATTTGGACATGTTCTTGGCATCAAATCTGGCTTAAATTCCTTTTGTTTAAGCCAAACTATTACATGATATATGCTTAAAGCATCCTAGGAAACCAAAACATATTTGAAGAATGCATACAACTAAAATATTACACCCACACTATATTTATCTAAAATGAATAAATAAGAAGTTATGAAATCAATTACTTTCCATCAATGCATGAAATAACAAATGTGCCTGTGATAGTAAGAACCTGTTATACACCAGAGAAAAACATAAATTATATACCAGAGAAAAACATGTTCTTAAATTTAATCCACTCCTGTGGGTATGGACGCATTGTAAGTAGGATTTTTTTGTGAGTATTATCTTTACTAAAGATGTCACCCACCTCATTCATATTGGGTTTTAAATCTCTTTACTGAAGCCCTTTATAAGAAGATGGAATTCAGAGAAAAAGACAGAAACATTTATTTCTAAATGATATAATATGATACTTGCTTTTTTGTTTCTGGCTTTTTTTGCCTCACCAAATGTCCCACATGTTCAGTCACATCATCACATGCCTCACAACTTTGTTTCTTTTTGTAGCTGCACAATGTTCAATCATTTGTATAGACCATTGTTCATCAATCTTCTTCTCAGGCAGTGCATCTTTCAGCCAACTCCATCTACGGGGCCTCATGTATAATGTCCAAAGTTAACAGTCTATCAACACTCTAAATTCTCAATAATTTCATTGTTCCCAAGAGAAAGATAGCCAATAAACACACCCTCACCAAATAGAAAATTCAACCCCCCTAAACCTTGCCCCTCCCTGCATTATATATCCTTGATATTGCTGTGGCACTGTTGATGTTTTCCTGTTAAACATAGCTCATAGCATACAATTTTCTTCCTATACCCTGAAATCATACACTCTTTGTACAAGATTCATATCTTTACAGTAGTTCATACAAGAGGTCATTTATATTTGTAATACTAATCTGTGGGACACATTGGTCTATATAACCCCTTTTAATCATGTTCACTTTCAATATGGTAATATTTATAGACCTACCAGTGAACTACCTTCACTCCTGTCTATTCCCTTACAGACAAATCCATGATCATCATGGAATATTTTTACATATTTCTCACAGTTTTTATATATGAAATAATAAAAACATGATCTGAGAAAAACAACCAAATTGCTCTAATACAACTCTGCTTGACAAAGATATATTATTTCTGAAAATACTTGTAATACCATTGGATTCCATAACTTATATGTCTCAGGAGGAAATTTCAAATTGAAGCAGAGATTGGGGCCATAAAATGGGTGGCTATGAAAATGGTCCATCAGGAAATTTTTTACCTAAAAAGGCTAGAGATTAAAAAAGTAGAAGTCACAAATGTGTTTTCACAGTGAACTTCCAGATCAGGTATAGATGCTTCAGGTTTGGGAGCTGACCCTGTTTAGGTAAGAAAAAGGATGCAGAACTGATGGCAACTCACAAAGCATGTTAAGCCATGTTTATTGAACAGTTGTAATGTTGATGAAAATAAGGGAGTTACTTCAGTACCATATGCAGATTGCAAATAATATTGTTTTCTTTTCATTCTCTTAACTACTACTACAGGATCAATAGTAATGATTTCCTGGACTTTCTCAAGAAATGATGGAGATAGAGTCTGGAGGGAATACAGACATTCTATTCATTTTATAGTCAACCTCTGTCAGAGACCCTTCAAAAACTACTCAAATGTTCCAAACTTCCAAATAATGGATGCTAGATTTATTATGAAGCTCTCTTATTAAAACAGATTATTATAATGTAGGGACTGATGAGTTGACTCTAAAATAAATAACCCAAATAAGTCCTGCAACATAGAGGGATCAGCCTATCCAGAACATCACCTAGTTACATCTCCCTACCCCTTATTATTGACATCCCCTTCCAATATGAAAAAGTTAGAATGGACATAGCCCAAATACCCCTAAAGAGTGGGAAAATGAAGAAAAGTGATGGTGGAGTTATACAGAGAAGGTTGGGTTTAACAAATGAACATAATTGATGAATCATTATATTTATATTTCATTTAGACTCCTTTATCTTAGAACATCTAGAAGTAAAAACTTAATATTGTGGAATTATAACCCATACTAAACTCCAAAATCTGTTCTACACCTAATTGTTGTGCCTTGCTTTGAAAATTATGGGTTTTTTGTAAACATAATCTCTCACAAAAAAAAGAAAAAAGTGATGATAAAAAATATATATTCCTTCTAGCTTCCAATGTTCTGGAGCAGCTAGGAGAAAAAAATCTGAGAGGATGGTATGGTAGCTCATGATTAACTCTATAATCCTTCCTGTAACTGCTTGTTGAGGAGTACTTTGAAAATGATTGCTTTTTTGTTTCTTGCTTTGTATATATGCTAAAGTATACAACAAAAACGTTTTTAAAAATCCATTTATTTAAGCTTTCTATCACCTTTCATCTTTAGTTTTTATTTATCCAGACTGCATATAAGCAGAAAACAATTTGATAATAAATTTATAAAGTTTTTAACCTGTGTATTCCTTACAATTACAGTATTCATGAAGGGGAGAAGAGACAGAGATATTACAAAATAACAGAAAAAGGAAGAAATTTATGCTTTGGTTTAGATCATAGCCAGGCATCTATATATTTTATGCTCAGAACTCACAATTGATTACTTTAAAATATGCTCAGGTGGGCTATGGTGGCTCAGCAGGCAAAGTTCTCACCTGCCAGGCTGGAGACCTGGGTTCTATTCCTGGTGCCTGCCTATGCAAAAAAAAAAAATATATATATATATATGCAAAATATAAAATAAATATATGTATAAATATAATATATATATATATGTATTGAAATATATATATTGAAATGCATATATATATATTGAAATATATATATTGAAATATGATCAGCTTTCTGATATTTGAGGGATTCATATCCAGAAAAAACTCAAATTTTCAATAACATTATTTCCAACTACTAAATAACACCAAGAATATGTTAGTTTACACAATTAAGTTGTGGTTTCTAAAATCTAGTTCAAAGTTCTACTTATTTAAATGTAGCTTTTTAATTTAAAGTTACTACAAGTGTCATCTCTTCTCTGGCATCTTCTTAGGTCATTCATTATCTGTCGGCTCGTTACATTTTTCCAGCATTTATATTCCTTCATTACCACTGTCTTATACCATGCCCTAGTACATTCATATTCTAACTAGAATATAAACTTTTTGAAGCTAAGAATTAGGTTTTCCCTATTTATGATAGCATTTACTAGCAGATATATACTGATTGTCATTAATAAAGCCACTACAAATTCAAATTCTTCTTCATACTGAGGTAACAAATGGCCAAGTAAAAAGTCCAGATTCTTTGAAATTCAGGTAATTAGGTTTATTAAAAAATCCAGTTATATTTCATACTGAACTTAACTGATTTCTTAAATAGGGTATACATGAAACATTAGCATAGTCTTAATTTCATGTACTTTATGTAAGTATTATTATTAGGTACATTGTTTAGTTTTTGTAACTTAACTTGTTTAGTTAGGCTATCTTATCAGTAAACTTGTATAAATTTAGGGAGAACATATCCAAACAGAACAAAATCACATGTTTCAATTAAAAATGCATCATAAAATTCCTTTTATTGGAGGCTGAAAAAATCTCTTCATTTTCATAATATTTAAAATATACAGGCAATTTAAAAAGTACATAGGCTATTAAGTTCTGGAAAATAAACTGCAATTGTTTAGATTGTTCCAAACCCAACCCAGTAACACTTTCCCATATCTTTCAAAGATCTTTCATTTTACTTACTGAAATTTGGTAATCAGATTTTATTCAGTTACTCCTATTCCACAGCTATTTATATTTTAATAATGATCTGATCATTAGTTACCATTGCAAAGGTATTATTGGAAAAAATGTTAGCAAACCTAGCCTGTTCTGTGGCATTTTTGTGCTTACCATTTCTAATCTCCAGACCCAGTGAAAAAAAAATTCTAAACCACAATGCACCATATTTTTCCATGCCTATCCCTGTTACCATAACTGCTTTAGGTGGCTAAGCCTTAAGGCAGGGTTATGTTGGACAGAATGAAACCAGGCTTAATTTTGAGCATTGATTTGAAAGTTTTAGGTGATGGTCATGGAATTTTGAGAGTTCCTATGTTGTTCTTTAAGTATTCCCAATTATTACATTTATTTTATTTTAATAAAAGATGTGAATAAGACCATTGTAAAAGGTCTTTACTTTTTCCAGAGACAGCCATTTGACATTTTTCTACTGCCTTAAGGAAATTTCAGGGGCAGTTTCTTTCTAATGTCCAAGTTTGTTTATAATAATTGCAAAACTAAAGTTTTGAATCTTGCCATTCAGGGAATTTTTTCTCTTTTTACTTTTTTGCTTCAGAAGTACTAATTTACATGTTTATATAGATGTATCAGGCACCTAATTATTTCTAAGAAATTCAAATAGAACTTTTTAAATTTTTTCTTTTTTGTTATTACTATCTGGAGGAATGAGAATATACATTGACTAAGCAAACAGACACAAATAGAAAAAAAAGAAATTTGCAGAAAAATTGTAACTATAATATCTTCAATTTTAACTGAAAAGCTAGTATTTTCATTTAAATATTTTTGAACCCAGATTATGTTATGCTATGCTATGTTAGAAATAAACCCTTTTTAATAAACTCAACCAAAATATTTTAACATTTCAATATAGTCGATTCCCTTTCTTTAAAAAAAGAATTTCTGTAATCAGTAACCAATTAGGAACATTTGACCAAAACAAATGCAGGAACATACTGACAAACAAATTCAAACAGACATTTAATATTTATTATATTTAAGTTATACACCATTTAATGACTAGACCAAACATGCCAACTAACAAGTAGGCATTAAACACTTATCACACCACTTAACAATTAAACAAATATTAATTCTTACTGTGCATAGGTAACACACCAGCTAGTATTTAAACAGACCTGATTAATTTGATTAAATACCAATTAATTGTTGAATTATATTCTTTAAGGAGTATGGTCAATAGACAAATTTAGGTCAGGGCCTCAAACCCTTTATAGAATATGCACCAAACACATCAACTAAAAATTAAACAGACATTAATCATTTGGCACAGTAAACTAACAATTAAACAATACTTGTGTAATAACACACTAGCTAACACTTAAACAAACCTACTGTTTAAATTTCATTTGAAACCAACTACTTTTTCAAACAGATCAGGGCTTCAAACTCTGCATAGCATGGTACCCCAAAACAGAAGGTATAGAGGTTGGAGCAAAGGGAATAGTTCTGGAAGCATGATCCAGACCTAGGTCAAGGGAACACAAAGTGCCTAATCTTTCCCCAATCCAATTTTACCCTGATGACCCACTTACCCAGTCAGATGTCTGGACATGTAACTGGAGACAGTTTCTGTCTTTGGAGCTTTCAAGATGCCAAAAATCTCAGGAGTGCTGACAGAATAGAAAAACCCAGTTGATGAGCCTCTAGACTAAATTCAGTCCAGCAGCCATGGAATTCTTGATCACCTGAGTTCTCTGCTCTGTTGGGGCTCCAGACCCTTGGGCATCCACCCCATCTGGGTGATCAAATTGTTACTGGAACGAGTCCATGGATTCTTTTACCTGAGGCACTCAATAACCAATTCTCAAGACACCAGGGTTTCAAAGACAAAAATACTTTATTATTAGTCATGTAGTAGGAAATTAGATGGTCTAACAGCCCAAAATATGTCTTCCTGAATTGCAGTAATTGTGATAGTTTTATGAGAGAAAAGATGGGTAAAGCTTAGGATAATGAGTGCAATGGTACCAGATAATGTTGTTAGAAGTGATCTAATTATGCATAGATTGATTACATACTTAGTCACAGAATGTATGTAAGAAAATGGTGGAATGAGGTATAGGTGATTTTGAGGTTAAAGTCAGCTTCTGTTCATGTCAGGGGAGGGCATATTTTGGTTAGATCCATTCTTGGTTATACTTTGGATTTGGGGTTGGTTAGTTCTGGGCTGACCCAAGATCCATCATTAATAAACATTAGGGGATGTCTTCAGTGATTGCAAGGCACTAAAGTTGAAATACTGAATAACTGGGTACAAATGAAGGCTAGTCATATGGTTTCTACAATCACAGTGGCTGAAAATAAGGGCTGTACAATCATTATCAGAGACCAAGGCAGCTGGATTACAATTTAGAGATTGCAGTAATTTCCCTCTGTCTACCCCCTAATACACCAGAAAGCAAAAGGAACAACTATATAATGATTATTTAAACAAAACCATCCTTTAATTCCTGATTTCTTGGTTAAAAAGTGAATAAAGCAGTTGGTTGTGAATTCTTATATACTGATCATAAGTCAGTGTTGCCATGAGAAAACACAACCCTAAACAGTCAGGTCCACCTGATACCACATCAAACAGAGAAATAAGTCTCTTTATCTTGGTGAGAAGGTGACTTTATTTAAGATGGATTATCAAGGAACTGAAGGAAAATTTTCCAAGGCAAGTTCTGAGTGGGAAGGGTAAAAAGTATGGGATTTTATAACCCCAGTCAGACAAAGAAATGGAAAAGGTCCAGAAGAAAGCAAAAGAGGAAAAAAAAAGTAGAACAGCAAAAACTGTTTGATCAACAGCTCCTGTAATCTTGTAGACCCCTCTTGTTGACTATTTGGATTCTTTATCTCATCCTTCAAAAGAGGAAGATGCTGATATTAGTTCATATGATGTTTCATTCCCATAAACAGAATAAGGGAGGGTTTCAGGGAATGAGGGTAAGGTTTTGAGATAAGACCAATGACAAAGTATTTCAACAAGTGCTTTTTTATGCTTAAAATGATTTCAAGGCTGCTTGCATGGTGTGATTATGAAAAGAAATGTAGGTACTGAAGATTATACTAAACATTTTAACTAATGCATTATATGGAATATTTTCTATCTGCCCAATTATTATCTACCCCATTTAATGTGATATTTTCTTATTCTTAACAAATGACATTTTGTAGGCATTTCTTATAGAAAGGTAGTGGACTGAGATCCATTTTCTGTAACTGTTTCTTTGCTGAGCAAGGGCAAATTTCTTATATTAATCTGGAAGATGATCTGGACACAAGCCCACAGACACAATACCAGAAATAGCAAGACAAACTTATAGCAAACAAAATAAAATCCAGACTAATAAAGTTCTCTTCCATTTCATAGGTAGGTTCATTAACCAGCCAGAAAATGAATTCAGTTTACTATGATATTTAGCATGATCAATATCATCCTGCATATGATCTAATATTGAAGAGATTTTGTTATATTCATTTGGTATATATGTGCAGTTCTTAAAGCCAATGAAAGCACAGTTTCCTCCTTGACTACAGTCTGTAGATCTAAAACCATCCTATCTTGAAGGACAACTTTTCTTATTTGGGTGACTTCTTTATCTAACACACTCAGGCCTTTTTTGGTGGTATGCATAAACTGAGCTGTGACTTTTGGGAGGGTATTAATCTGTGAAAGGGCATCTAATTAATGCATCCTCTCCTGGGAGGAAGATAGTAAAAGGCCATTCCTACCATCATAAATCTCTTTTGGCCTGGATTAAGTACAAAGCTTTCTTATGCAAACTTAAACAGGACTCTTAAGGTTTTACATTACCCAGTGTTTCAGGTAGATGTTTAAGTATTTGCCTAGGCAAAAAGGGTATCCAATAATGTATCTCCCTATCCAATTCAAAATCAAGCATGTTCAACTTAATCATTATACCAGTTTAGGCAATTTATGGAAGAGTAATTTTAAATCAGCAGTTGGGCTATTTGAGTAGGAGGCATCTTCTTTCATCTCTGTCTTCTAGGGTTGGCTGTAGTCTTAAAGAAGAGTAAATGATTAGCAACACAATGTAAAGTCCTCCCATTTAGGGGTAGCTTTTTACCAGAAAAAAGCCTGTAGATTCTTTTGACATTGGTGCTCAATAACAAATTCCTGAGACACTCAGGTTTCAATGTGAGAAAAAGTTCATTACTAGGCATGTAGTAGGAGAGCAGATGGCATAGAGATCCAAAAACTGTTTTAGAAGTTCAAGGATTTTAGGATTTTAGTAAGGAGAGAGGATGTCATTTCAGATAGGAAGTTCAAAGCAGAAGAGAAGACAATATTATCATTGCCATTTCATTAAGAGAACACAATTTGAAAGGAGGAAAAGCAGAACTATCACTTCAATACTAAAGGTACAAACTGTAAGGAAGGGAGACAAGCTATATTTCAATAGCAGAGTCTAGCTGATAACCATTTACAAATATCCTGGGTTGACGGTAGTTTATGGCTGACTTCAAATTCTTCGGTAGCATTAGGTCTCTGCCCTAACAAAAATAGGACCACATAAAGGAAATTACAGCTCTTACAGTCACAAAGGCACAAGGTAAGTATTTTTTACAATCATTTCAGATATTAGGGCAGCTGAATTATAATTTAGGAATTTCAGGTATTTTCTTCTATCTTCTCCAATTTAACAAAAGAAAAAGGAATTTCTATGTATTCATTGAATAATCAAAATCATTCTTTAAATTCTAATTTATTAGTTACAAGCTGATCTTCAGATGATTACTTTTTCATGTTTTCAATAATACTTGATCTCTTACCTTGCAGGAATATAAAGTTATATTTGTAGGGAAAGAAAGTCAAGTGTCAGCAAACTTAGAATGCATTTTTCATAGTATTCCACATGAAAAAAAATACTGTTTCTCTCTGCAATTTATTAAACAAGATCTGAATAGACATATTCTCAGTTGCTTTCTTGAGGAAGGGCCTCCAATAAATAATTTTGGAAGGACTCAACCCTAGTCTCCTAAGGGGAAACCTGGATTCTGTGGATGACAATAGGCAATGTTTTTTCCCAGTGAAGTTAGTTCCTTTGCATGTTTAAGCAGTAGTCTTTTTAAAGTATGGTTCATTTTCTCAGATTTTTTTTGTTGATTGAGGCCTCCAGGTAGTGTGCAATCTCCAATTTAATCCAAGTGCCTGCAAAAATTTTGAGTTACCTTTGAAACAAAAGCACCATCATTATTGCTCTGAATAGTGTATGGCACACCGAAGCTAGCTTTTATTTCTTTTAGCAATACTTTGGTGACTTCAGTTGCTCTTTCAGCAAAGGCTTCTACCTACCCTGAAAATGTGTCAACTAATAATAGATGATAGTGGAAGTTTCTAGTTGCACAGGCCATCACAATAAAGTCCATTTGCCAATCTTCTGACTTCCTTCTGCTAAATAGCTCTTTGACTTCTGATACCTCCAACAATGTTTTTAATAAATCTAATATGGTCACTGGGTACTTAATTTCTTTAATATTTGTGGTCAAAAGTCCTCTCTCCATCTGGATTGTGCAATGCACATGCACTATAGAAAAGACATAGGAGAGTACATACAAATCCTTATTTTTTAACTGCATCTGATGAGCAAGGCTTGGGTCAGGGCAATAAGTTCAGCTTTCTGGGCAGATGTACCTCACAGCAGGAGCAACACTGTAAGGGTTACTGCAGCATACCCCAAGCATCAATGCCCATGATCCATAAAACTGGCTCCTTTAGAGGGTCATTACCCAAATATGGTTGATTAGAGAACACTTCCTCAATCACCTGAACATAATCATGTAAGGCAGGTCCCTCAGATTCAGATAACTGTAGTTGGATTTAAGTTCATAGAATTTAAGAGGTACATGTTCAGGTTATCTAATAATATGCCTTGATATTTTCTTAGTCTGCCAGCAATTAGTCACTAACCTCCTTTCTGCTTAAACAGAACACACTGTGTGGAGTGTGTACTGTAGCCTCCTGACCCAAGGTGAATTTTGTATTTTCTTATATCTCAAGTGTCAGCCTCAGTCAAAAGACAAGTTGGCTTCCCCTTCGTCACCAAGTATAGTTTCTTTGAAAAATATGTTACAGGTCACTGATGGCCCCCAAAGTTTTGCATGAGAACACCAAACCCTATTCTCTGCCTTGCATGTACAAACATATCAAAAGACTTGTGCACATCAGACAGTCCCAACACTGGAATGGTGTTCAACTTTTCTCTAATTTGGTGAAAGTCCTTATTATATTCTGCAGTCCACTCTGGGGCTTCTTGATCTGAACTTTGCAGAGAATCATACAAAGATTTCCCAATAACTCCAAAATTGGGGATTATGCTGGTTTAAAAGTATCATGCATGTTAGAAAAGCCATGTTTTAACACTGATCCAATATTTTGTGAGCAGCAATTTCTTTTAATCTTCATTCAATATTATAGGGCAGAAACTTTTGATTGGATTATCTCTACTGAGATGTGGCATCTCCAAGTATGGTTATGGCTTTTGAACAGATAAAAATGTGACTCCACCAATTCAAGATGGGTCTTTATTTGTTTACTAGAGTCCTTTCAAAGGGGAAACATTTTGGAGAAATCTCAGATGCAGATACTTGTAGAATAATTACTTCAGAGCTGACACAAGGTCCAGACATTTAGAAATTCAGGATGCAGCAGACATTGCCATGTGCCTTCACATGTGATACCTAACAGAGTTGTGTCCCAGAGAAGCTAAGCATAGGTCCACAGAAGCTTACAGAGGAAATCATTGACATCAGAAACTAGAATCAATGTACTTGGAACAAGGACCATGTGTTAGTTTGCAAGCTACCAGAACACAATATACCAGAACTGGAATAGTTTTTCAAATAGGGAATTTAACAAGTTACAAGTTAACAGTTCTAAGAAAGTGAAAGTGTCCAAAATAAGGCACCAACAGGAGGTCAGATTCACTCATGAAAGGCTAATGGTTCAGGAACACCTCTGTCAGCTAGGAACTCTCATGTTTGGCATCTGCTGCTCCCTTGCTCCTGGGCTCTGTTCCTGTGGGAATTCCTCACTTTGTTTCTCCAGGACTGGCTTTCATCTCTTGTTTTTTCTTGGCTTTCTCCAAAGTTCTGGTATGCTTAACATCTCATAGTGATGTCTGCCAGGCTATAAGCATCTCCAAATATCTGTGTCTCTGTTCTCTGAAACAAATATTCTCCAAGCATCTACTCTCTTTTGGTCAACAGCTCTCTTGGTCAGCTCTGAGGCTTATATCATTTCTATAGGCTCTATCTCTGTTGTCTCTGTGATTTATGTTATTTCTGGCTCTCCCCCAAATGTTTCCTCTTTTAAAGGATACCAGTAAACTAATCAAGACCCACTGGAGTGGGTGGAGTCACATGTCCATCTCATCAAAGGTCACACCTAAAGTTGAGCATGTCATATATTTGTGGATTCAATCTAATAAAAATTTCCAACCTATAGTATTGAACTAGGATTAAAAGAAATAGCTACCCCACAAGATTGGATAAGGATTAAAGCATGATTTTTCTGGGGTACATAATATTTTCAAACCAGCATAGGCCAGGATATACCAGCCACATGCCTTCCCAGATCAGCCTTCCTTGAGCCAAGGTATCTTTCTCTGGATTCCTTAGTTTGTACATATTTATGGCCTTAGAACTCTACACTTGCAACATAATAAATTATCTTCATAAAAGCTGTGCCATTTCTGGCATAATGCACTTTGGTAACCCTAGCAATCTAATACAAAGATCTAGCTGTGGCAAAAACCAATCATTCCTAAAGATCCCTGTAGTTGTCTCTTTGTCTTAACAGCTGAAATATTCATCAAGGCTTAGCACTTATCAGGCAGGAGGGCCATGTGTCCTTGGGAGAGCAAATACCCTAAATACTTTATACAGCAATTAATGATTTGAACCTTTTTTGAAACACTTTATATCCCTAGTATTAAGAAAGTTTAGAGTTTTAATAGTAATTGCATCTAAATATTTTACAGATTTTCTGGCTATCAAAACATTGTCTACTTTTTGCAAAAGGACACATTGTTGCAGTTGTAGTATGTGCACATCTTTTGCTAAGAATTTTCCAAAGAGCATGGGAGAATTCTTAAATCCTTGTGGCAAAACTGTCCAGATAAATTGCTCCTTAATTTTAGGGTTTGGGTCCTCCCATTCAAGAGTTAATATTTCTTGTGATGCAAAAGCCAGAGGTATGCAAAAGAAAGCATCTTTTAAATATAATGCAGGAACCATTTGAACTTACCAGTCAGAGTCATCATTAGAGCTTAAGGATTAGGCATAACTGGATAAATGTGATTCACATTTATGTTTATAGCCCTAAAATATTGGCCAAACTTATATTCTCAGTAACAGGTTTTGAGATTGGGAGTATGTTATATAGACCCTGGCAAGTTTAGATGAGGCCAATTTCCTTTAAAGTTTTCATTACTGTTTTAATGCCTTTCTTCATTTGTAATGACAAAGGATATTGACATACCTGTGTTCAGTTTGTTCCTACCTTGAACTCAATCTTTCCTGGACAAGCAATTATACCTTTTCCCACACTATCTGGGGACCATACCTCAGAATAATGCATTGTAATATGTGAGTTGGAAACTGCTCTTTATCAGATTTTTCAGCTTATAAAAGGGCAGCCAGCAGATGCAGTCCTTTCATCTGGAGGCACCTGGATTTGCATTTCTCCTTTTGTAAACACAACTTGAACATTTAATTTATATAGTAAATCCCTTCCAGCAAGTGTGTGTCAATTTTAAACTGTTATGTACCTCAGAAAGACCATGTCTTTTTTCTTGATTCGATCTTGTGAAGGCAGCCATGTATCTTTTAATCCTGATTCAATACTGTGAATTGTAAACTTTTGATTAATGTCTTCCATGGGGATGTGACACACCCACCTGTGGGTGGGCCCTTTTAATTGCATGGAGTTGTGACTCCACCCATTCAAGGTGGGTTTTGATTAGTTTACTGGCATCTTTTAAAATGGTAAACATTTTGAAGAAACCTCAGAAGCAACAGATCCAACTAGAGCCCAAGCATTTGGAGATACAGAAAGAAAATTCTCCTGGGGAAGCTGTTTGAAACCAAAAGTCAAAGGATGATCAGAGGCCAGCCACAGGCCTTCCCAGGGGACACAGGTGTTCTGGACCCATCAGCCTTTATTGAGTTAAGGTATCTTTACCTGGATGCCTTAGTTGGACATTTTTATGACTTTAGAACTGAATACATAGCTTATTAAATTCCCTTCCTAAAAACCATTCTATTTATGGTATCATGCATTCTGGCAGCATTAGCAAACCAAAACAAAGGTTATAGAACATTCAGAAACATACAGAAATCACTGCAATACTTTTTCCCAATTCTACAATATAAAGGCTGCAGAAGCACCCTAGATGTATTTTGGCCATATATTCCAACTACCATAATTTTCTCATATGTCTCAATGGCCGTTTGCTGGCTTATCACAGAATAAGTTGATCCTGTATCAATGACAAAGTACACTAATTTGCTTCCGACACTTATCTTCACCTGAGGCTGTTGGTGGGAAATTGTTTTAGCAGATGAAAATGCTGGCAATGCCCTTGGGCACCCCTAATCAGAGTTTTATAGTTCAGATCCATGGGCTATTAATGCCATTGCATTTTTCTTCTTTTTTTCTTATTTGTCAGGTTGGGGCAGTTTTTTTTTCCAATACCCTTCCTCCCTAAAGTAAGCACATTGATATTTACTAGATTTCTCCTTCCTATTCTACCTGCTATGCTTTCCTTATGACAAATTTCTACCTAGGACAGAACATCTTCCAGAAGGTCAGTTTGTTGCTTTGTTTGCCATTTTTGCTAAGCTTATTCCCAATAGTTGAATATCTTGAAAGCAACATCTATAAACATTGCCATGGGCATTCCCAGCTGTAGTAGTTAGATTCAGTTGTCAACTTGGCCAGGTGAAGGCACCTAGTTCTGTTGCTGTGGCCATGAGCCAATGGCATGTGAACCTCATCTCTTGCTCATTACATCTGCAGTCAGTTAGGAGGCATACCTGCTGCAATTAATGATGTTTGAATTAATTGGCAGGTGTTTAAATGAGAGAGTTCAGTGTAGCACAAATCAATCAGCTCAGCATACCTCATCTCAGCACTCACAGCTCAGCCCAGGTCTTTGGATATGCATAAAGGAATCACCCGGGGAAAGTTGTGGAACCCAGAGGCCTGGAGAGGCCAGCAGAGATCATCCTGTGCCTTCCCACATAAGAAAGAACCTCAGTTGAAAGTTAGCTGCCCTTCTTCTGAAGAACTAATGAAATAAATCTCCTTTTATTAAGTTCCAAACATCTCTCACATGTTTTATTCTGGCAGCTAACAAACTAGAACACAAATCCACCCACTACGTTCTGCAATGTATGCTGAATGTCTGGAGCACTCTAGCTAATACAAGTCATGTTAATTATTCTGGTATTTTCTGCACTTTCTGGATCCATATCACAAAATCTATGGTATTCTTTAGAGGTTCGTTTTTTTACAAAAACAGAGATCTGCATTAGTCTCCCACTGCACCTCAGAGATATTTGTTTTAGGGTCCCATTCTAAGGCCAACCATAATGTAGATCTTATAGTGCTCTAAGATAATTCATTCCCCAGGGTCACTAGGATCCAAGCAAGTATCCACTTCAAGGACTGCAGAACTTGCAGAAGCTGTATAAAGATTCCTCAGGTGATGCCTCTCCTAAGCAGTCTGCTACCTGTCTTGCTTTATCTATCACCATCCCTCTTTCTTCCAAGGTCTGTACTTCATTCATCAATGTCTGATTTGGCCAGTTTGGGATGTGTGACTAAAATATACAGTATTTTTCTTCTTTGGCCTTGATCAATCCTGTAATCAGGCATGCTATCGCTCCAATTTGACAAGTCTGATGATTAAAAGAGTGTGTAGAACAACATTGTTCCTCAAGAGTGTCTCACCTCACCAACTCCTATAAGTACCTGAAACATTGAAAATTGCCCTGTACCAGAAGTCATCACACCTTGTCCAAATTGTACATCACTGTGGGTGTGAAAGGGGGTGTCATTCATCTGACAAGATTACATGGGAGTGCTGGAGGAGCACTAGGAGGCTCAGATAGGCTCATAGGTGTCAGAGGGGAAGGTACTACAATGCTGTCAGACCTACTTAGAGAGGTGTTGCTCCACCCCCAGTTGCCAGGACTGTGGGAAACATGCTGTTTCTGCACCCACAGGTGGAGAAGGTAGAGGGAATGGGGAAAAAAGAAAGTTATCCAATGTGTTCTTTTCACCAGTGAAAATTTCATGGAAGGCTTTTAATATCCATTTCTTTTCCCCTTGGACCTACCTCATCTCAGGGCTTCTTTTTCAAAACCTCATGATGTTTTAAGTTCTCATATATTTCCTTTTATGTTGTAACAGTCTCCTCCCGTACAGCTCTCATTTTGAATACTCAAGGTACAGTAAATTAAATCTTTTTACAGTGTCTTTGTCTTTACACAACCCCATAAATGGTTGAATATATGGCACTTCCTCTAATTTCCTGTATTTTTTGCAATACATCTCTAATTGATAATTGTCTGGAGACCAATTCTCTGGCCACTCCATCCCTTTGCTTACTTATGTCATGGCCACACAGAGATAAACTAATGTACCAACAATTCCTTCTTTAAATGATATTCTAAAAACTTAGATCAATCACTAAGAACAATTCCTAAGGAAAATATAGCTGGTCCACTTTGAAAGTTTCCCACGCCTGGACAATACCAACAGAAATCATTAACACAGAACATCAGAGTAGGAACTCCTTAAACACAACTGGTTCTCCCACACAAATGCAAACTGTATAAGTGTGCAAAATCCAATCCAGGTCATCAATAGTGGAGCTCAGATCCACCAAATCCACTTGCATTACCACTGGATCAACTTATACAAAATCAAAAAGAGAATTACAAATATGTGGTCTTGGATAGTGGGGCTCACCCCACAGAGTCTACATGCATGACCCCTTGATCAACTTAATAGCCTTTTATATAAAAGGCTAATTGAAACAAAAGAAAGCAAAGAAAACATGACAAACAAAATATCACACACCTAGCACAGGGAAAGTCTTGATTGCTAAGTCACCTTCACCCAGATAAGTTTAGTGTCCATTCATGTCAGGTGTCTCCTCCCACACCCTCCAGTCCCAGACCTTCAAGAAAGTTTCCTGGGTAGCTAGTAGGTACAGAGCCATGGGACCCAGAAAAGAGCCCTGTGGCTGGAAAAACATGGATCTAGGCTGCATCTAAAGCAGAGAGGTTCCTGCTGCAGTCATTAAATTGTTACCATCAGAAAAACATGTTCCTAAGTAGTCAGGTCCAGCTGATCCTGAACAAAACAGAGGAACAATTATCTTTATCTTGGTGAGGAAGTGAGTTTGTCAAAGACGCATCACCAAGGAACTGTTGGAAAAACTTTCCAGGGCAAGTTCTGAGTGGGAAGTGTGGTTTGGGCTTTTATAACCCCAATCTGACAAAGAAATTGCCAGGATCCAGAAGAAACAAAGGAGGGAAAAAAAGTAGAAGAGGAAAAGCTGCTTGGTCAACATGTCCTGTACTCTTATAGGCCACTCTAGTTAACTATTTTGATCTCCTTCACAAGGGAGGGAGGTGTTGATATTAGTTCGTATGATATTTCATTCCTGAAAGCAGAGCAAGGGAGGGTTTCTGGGAATGAGAGTGAAATTTTGAGATAAGGCCAACAATGAAATCCTATTTCAAAAAGTTTTTCATGCTTTAAATGACTTCAAGCCTGCTTGAGTGAAGTGACCATAAAAATAACAAATACTAAGCATTTCAGCTAAGAGATTTTATTGCATATTTTAAAAAATTCCTCCAGCTTTCAACTGCAGCCATGAGTAAGAATTCTTTGGTCCCTAAAGGAATAAAAACAGAGGGATCTGGTGTCATAGGAAAGACAGAGGTGCCACTGCTGTGGACCTACCTCTGGGGGAAGTAACTGCTTCCACTTAGGACTAGGCCCTTAGGGAGGAGGAGCCAAGAAGTTAGTGGATGACCACAGTGCTGTTGACAGGGACCTGTTTATCTGGACGTTCAAGAAGTTCATCAACAGCCTGGAGACAGCCTGCAGCAATGGAACAAGCATAATTTTGTTGATTATTCCTCTCAAAGACAGTTTTTCATGAGTGGCAAAAATGTTAGCATATGAGTTGTGAACTACATATAACATTAAATCACAGGTAAATTGCCTTTCTGTCCTCAGAGCCTTTACATCTGTACAAAAAAGTCTAAAATTCTATGAACAAAAAAGTCTAAAATTCTATATACAAAGTATTTCCAAATGGTCTGCTTGCTTACTGTGGGACAATTATAATGAAAGAAGGAAAGGGAAAAAAGTCAACACTGACTTTTGGCCTTTAAAACCAAGTAATGGGCCACTGTATTTGTGTGACAAAATCCAAACAGGGATTCTTACAGTGCTACTTTCAGCTATTAGCAAGTTTTACTTCGTTGTAAAGGCTGGTAATGGTGCACTTTTTGGCACACACCAAGGAAACACAGGAAAAGTCCTGCACAAATTCACTGTGGATCTCCCAAAGAAACATGGTAAAGTAGGTCAGTCTGCCTTGCATTTTGACAGTTTAAAAATGGAAAAAGAACATAATTATTTTGGGAAATTAACTGAGACTGCTGTGAAGCTGTTTTTTTCTAAGGACAAAATGAATGTGACCAGTCTCATTTTTGTTGGATCAGTTGACTTTAAAACTGAACTAAATCAATCTGACATGTTTGATCAAATATTGAAGGAAAAGTTAAACATAGTTGATATCTCTAATGGTAGTGAAGTAGGGAAAACTCTGAACACCACACAAGAAATCACCAGAGCCTCTGAGAAGTGGACAAGCTTTTTATTGCTGGCAGGCTCAGAGGACTTCTGTCCAAAGTCTGAGTGCCAAATATTCTTTGTCTCCAGATTATACAGGCTAGGAAGCAGGAAGTACAAATCAAAACTTACAAGACAGGAGCTACCATGGGAATGGACAGGGGTAGTTGTATAAGCTCAGGGTCAGAGCTGATTTTTCTTCTTTGGAAAGATTTCATCTTGCTATGTAGGCAGGCCTGGACATTCCTGGACATGACTAGGCAGGTGCAGCAGATATTTTGTTTCACTAACACTTTTAGAAAGCATGTTTTTATATATTTTTGAGAATACACAAATTCATAAAGTCATTTCAGTAAGGAAATACAGCAATAATACTGAAATTCCTCTTATGAATTATCTTATTATCCCCTTTTGAAGATATCATTCATCACACTTTATTTCATAGATGGGCTGGGAGCTGTGTGATTTTCACCTGATCCCCACCATAAGGTAGTATTTTTAGTCTGATTATAATGCTGTTGCTCTAGACAGATGAGGTTCCCAACTGGGACTGGGAAGTTGCTTCCCCATCTAGCTATTCAGTAGTTTTCCAATTATGAAAGTTGTCAGGTCCCATCTTCTAGGTCTGGGCTAGGAGGTGGTTGCATTTACTTTTTCTGTTGTCATCATTTCTCTTGCTTCCCATGGCCATTGGTCCTCCATATTTGTTCCTGTACAGACATAGCAGAAGGAAACACTTACGGAGGAGCCTATATGTTCTGCCAGTTGAAAGAACAGGTTTTGTGTGCTTACAGGAATGACTGAGGATTATTTTGCATTTTGTTACAGAAAGAATGGAATACCTGTAATATTTCTGAATCATAAGAGTTCTTGGTTCTTTTTATATAAATGGTGGGACCAATGATGGCTTTAGGGGACCACTTTACTATGAAGAGCACCTGAACTTCTTTTCCCTACTGGGCATTGTGAATATTTAAACTGGTAAGATTAGTGAGATTGCAGTGTTCTGCCCTGAAACTGGGGGGGTACTTGATGTTACTTGAGGGTATCTCAGGGGTTTTCTGTTTTGTATAGCATACAGCAACTGGTGGTACTTAGTGCTTTATGTAGGAAGGTACCTCAGGGGCCTCCTCTTCATTGTAACACACAATGTGTAGCCAGGTGAATGGCAGGACAAGCAACAGAAACATTAAAGAGTAGAGATAGTACTTGTTGACTGTTGGAGAAGTGGCTCTGCTTATTTTTATTTCTTTTTCCCATTCTCAGAATTTTAATTCTACCACAGTTTTGTGCTTGGGTTTCTTAAGGTCGTGGCAGATGCAGTGATGGTCTTCCCCAGGGTCACAGATGAAGTATGTGGTCTTATTGTAGGTACAGAAGCCCTTGGGGATATCCTGGCAAGTGTAATGGGTGTGGAATACTAGGGTGAAAGTGACTGGGCCACCAACAATCAGCATAGATACACTCGTGGCAGGAGTCCAGGGTGGTAATCCTGAAGGGACAAATGGAAAAGGAAAGAAGGTTTAGGGATAAAAACAGTATTCTGTAACTTATATAGGAAAGGAGAAGTCACCTGGATATGGATAATGCCACAAAATTAAAGTGAAATTAGTTTTGGGGAAATAATGAAGATGGATTTCTTATGCAAGTGTTAAAATTGCTAGATGCCTGACAAATGGAAACACAAGGATAAAGATGTTAAGTTACAGGTATGATAAACTATATCACTCATTTCATGAAAGACTAAGTACAGGACTACTAAAGCAGCTTCTCAATTTTCAGGCATGTATAGATCAGTCAGCCCTGGAGTGACTGAAGCAAGTCTCAGTCAGAAGATTTCTTCATGCTTTGACTGTGCATAGACTAGTCAGTTCTGAAGTGGCTGGGGCAGAGTAGGTGGGTTCTTTATGCAGGGTCAGACATACCAGGTTTTCTGTGTTAGTCTGGCACTTCAAAGATGGGGTTGAGCTGTTTCCAGGTTTAAATTGGAAGTGGTGAATCCAGAGGACAATCTCAGCAATGTTGACAGCTGTAGGCCTGGAAAGGAGGACCATCTAGGGCCCTAACCAGGTGGGCGTTAGTACCTCATTCTTCCAATCTTTTACCCAGACTAGTGCCCTGGGGAAAAGGAGTTCACATGGGGTATTAATTGTAGTTGTAATCTTTCATTTACCCAGGTATGCAGCTGAGACATGGTGGAGCTTTACCTCTGGAGTTGCTTTCTTAAGGTCAACTCTGAATTGTGCAATATTTCCTGAGAGTTCTTTTATCAGTGGTGGAGGCTCTCTGTACAAAACTTCAAAAGGGAAAAATCTGGTTTGTTTTGTGGGACTACATCTTTCTCTTAACAAGGCTATATGGAGAATATTAGTCCATTTTAGGTTGGTTTCCTGACAGAGCTTCTTCAGATGTGACTTCAGGGTGCGGCTCATTGCCTCCACTTTTCCTGAAACTTGCAGTCTAATGCTGTGTGGAGATTCTACTTTGTGTGGAGGATTTTGCTGAGATTTTCATATAGTTTGGGTCCCAAATGCCTGTCAGTTGTCAGAGTCCATGGAGCTCAACAGGCCATACCATGGAATGATTTCTTTGAACAATAACCAAATTATTTTCTGGGCTTTTTCTGATTGAGTTGGAATGGCTTCCATCCATTCTGAGAAAGTACAACCCCTACTAATAAGTAATGGTATCCCCTTGCCCAGGGAAACCCTGAGAGGTCTACATGGCAGTTGTCTCATGACTTGAATTCTGGGGGGAGGGAGGGTTTCAGTCCTTGTTACAGGTTGTTTTGAGCACAAGTTACACATTTAGCACAAACTGCTCAGGCGAGTTGATGCAGTCAAGGAATGTAAAAAGTACCACTGAAGAAACTGCTCCATGGCTGAATATTGACTATTTTCATGAACTTGCAAAACCACCACTGGGCTGAGTGCCTCTGGTATTGCTAATAGACCATCCTTGAATTTCCCCATCCATTCAATAAATGGACACCTCCTTCTTGGCTTAGCCAGGTATGTTCAGCCTTGGAATATTTTGACTGTATGCAACTTATAGGTTCAGGCAGGAGTACTGCTGTTAAGGAGGAGTGGGTTCCCTTAAGGCCACTGCCTTGGATATTTTATCAGCCAGATTGTTCCCATAGGCTTCTATTGTGCTTCCTAACTGATACCTGTGGCAGTGGATGATGGCAACCTTTACAGGGGCCCATGCTGCTTCCAGGAGGATCATAATCTCTAGACTATGCTTTATTTCCTTTCCCCCCAGCATTGATCAGTCCTCTTTCTTTTTCTTTACAGGGCCCCATGCACCTGAGCAATGTTGAAGGCATACCTCAAGTCAGTGTAGATATTGATGATGGGATTTGATCCTAACAGCAGGGCTCTGGTGACTGCTATGAGTTTGACTTTTTGAGCTCAGGTGCCTACTGGGAAGGGCCCAGATTCTACCATTGAGTTCAGGGTTACTAATGCATATTCTGCGTTTTTCATTCCATTGTGGACAAAACTGCTGCTGTCCATATAGTATTCTATGTCAGGGTGGAAGAATGGCTGGTCCTATAGATCTATTCTGCTAGAGAACACTTCTTACAAAGCTTCTATTCATTCATGCTTAGACAGGCCTTCTCCCATTGGTAGGAGTGCAGCTGGATTTAGGCTGTGTATGGCCTCCACTTGAATGTTTGGGTTGTTGCATAAAAGGGCCTGATATCTCAGCAGCTGGGAAGTGGAGAGCCAATACTGTACCTTTTGTTGGAGAACTACGTTGGCTGTGAAGTCAGATGTTGGCCAAAAGCTAATTTTTCAAATCATGGGTGAGGATGACAGTGGTGGCTATGGCCCACAGACAAGGGGGCCATCCTTTGGTTACCAAATCTAACTGTTTCAACAAGTAAGCTACCAGAAGACCCCAAGAGCCTAGTTTTTGGACAAGGACCCCTGTGGCTGTTCCCCATCATTCATGAATGTACAGGGTAAAAGGTTTGCCAATGTCTGGGAGACCCAAGGCTGGAACTTGGATGAGTTCCTTTTTTAGAGATTCAAAGGCTTTCTGTTGTTTGGTTCCCAAGGGCAGGGGTGAATTTTCTGCAAATCATGTAGCCTCATACAGAGGATTGACAACTCCAGCAAAGTTAGGGATCCAGATGTGGCAGTATCCTGTAGTCCTTAGGAACTCATGGGCTAGTCACCAAGATGTGGGTGTAGATATTTAGCAAACAGCTTGTTTTCTTTCAACTCCCAGGTGCCAGGTACCTTAGGCAATGGGAGATCCAAGGAACTTTACTCATCTTTTGCAAATTTGGACATTTTTTCTAGAGACCTTGTAGCCTCTATGATTCAGGTGGACCAGGACTGCCTTTGTACCTTCTAGACAGTTTTGTGAGATTGTGTTGGCTAAGAATAGGTCATCCACATATTGGAGCAAAATACTATTATATTTTTTGTAGTGAAATTCTTGCAAGTCCTTCCCTAGGGATTGACTAAGTATAGTGGAAGAATTTTTTTAACCCTTGAAGCAGGCATATCCAGATGAATGATTGTTTTCTTCTAGTGCATGGATGTTCTCATTCAAAGGCAAAAATGGATTGGCTGACTAGTGCCAGACAAATGCAGAAGAAAACGTCTTTCAGGTCAAAGCAGGAGAAAAATGATGTTGCAGGAATTAAGCTCAAGAGGGTATATGAGTTTGGCACCATGGGATGTAAGGTAAACACTTTGTTGATGGCCCACAAGTTTAGAACCGGGCAGTAATCATTGGTGCTAGCTTTTTGTATTGGTAACAGAATTGTGCTCCACAGGGACTGACATTCCCACAGAATACCATGAACAAGTAAGCAATCAATATGTGCCTGAATTCCCACTGGAGCTTCTTGGGAGACTGGATATTATTTAAGATGCACTAGGGCAACTCCCAGGAGGAATTCCATGAGGGACAGAGAGGCATTTGATGCTAACCCCAGTGAGCTGTTTTCTTCCCAAACAGAAGGGTCAACTCCTGGCATCTGTGGATGGTCAGGCTGATTTCAGTTTTCTTTGGCAAGAAAGAGGTGTCACTCTTCCATATGGGGGCTGTCAGGGTCACCATGGTCTTCCTCCCTGGGTCCTGGGCCCTTTAGCATTAAGAGATATTCACCTTCTGCATTGAAGTATATTTGAGCCTGGAATTTTATCAGGAGATTTCAGCTCAGTAGGGATACTAGGCAGTCAGGAAGGTAAATAAATTGATGAGAAACTTCACTGGGTCCTACAGACACTTACAGGCTGTTAAGAGGGAATGTTGAGCTGAGCTACCAGTGGCTCTAACAATTGTGGCTTGCCTATTAGTTTTTGGTCCAATTTTTTTGTGTGACAACAGAATGTTCTGCACCTGTGTCTGTCATAAAGTCCATCTTTTGGCCCCCTACTGTCATTATGACCATGGGCTCTCCAGGGCTGAGTGTGAAGAGGCCCAGTATGTCTCAGTCTGAGTTGTCTTCAAGGGCTGCTAGACTTACAAAATCAGTAGCTCTGGATTCTCCATGGCTAGTGGGGTCTTTGTCACCTTTTTTCCCATCATTTGTTGGAGAAGTCTGCTTTCCAGTGTTCTTCTTCCTTATAGTAAGTACATGGCTTCTTCCCGGTGGAGCTGCTCTCCCATGTTCTCTGGATGGCCCCCAATAAGTGGGTGTTTTATCTTCTGGCTCTAGTCACTTGAAGGTTGTGGATTTTGAGAATGGGGCTTCCTGGTGCCATGGGTGGGCACCACAGCAAACAGATCTGCTTTTTACTTTAGTTAGCAATCTGCTTCTCTCCATACCTCCTGATTTCAGTGCATGTAAACTTTGGTAACTACCTCAGGGAGCTGAGATATATTCATTCCAGGAAACCCTTGTAATTTTTGCAGCTTTCTCCAGATTTTGGGTTGGGCTTGCCTGACAAATGCAGAGTTAACAAGTCTTTAGTTTTCTGGTACCTTGGAGTCAAAAGGAGTGTACAATCTAAAGGCTTCACAGAAGCATTCATGGAACTGGCTAAAGGCTTTGTCTGACTTTTGCAGGACTTCAGTGATTTCTGACATATTTATTGTTTTTCTGTTCCCCTTTTTCATGCCTTGAAAAGTGCATCTTGATAGAGATTTAAATTGTTTTTGCCAGCTTCAGTGTTTGTGTCCCACTGTGTGTCGATATCTGGGAAGGAGTTTTGAGCATATTGGGATCTGTTCATCATCTCTGCATGAGCAGTTTCTTCTAGCCACTTCAGGGCAGCTTGTGAAATCTCTCTCTGCTCTTCTGTGTTGAAGAGGGTAATGCAGAGCTGATGGCAATCTTGCCATGTTGGCCAATGGGTCTGTATAATTTACTGAAGTAAGTCTATCATAGCCTGAGGTTTCTCAGTGTAGGAGGGAGTGTGTTTTTTCCAGTTTATGAGGTCAGTGGTTGAGAAAGGCTAGTAGACAAATATTGGCTGACCTCTCTACAACTGGCCAACTGGATTGTGTTAAAGTGACCCTAGAGTTTATTGCAGGGGCAGTTACAGACCTCCTGAGGTGCCACACATTTTGCCAATTCAGGATCAGAGGTTCCAAGTTTATGGAATTTCCTGGAAGGGGTTCAGGCAGACTTGGACCAGGAGAGATGGGAAGCAATAGCAGAGATCTGGCTGGAGTCCCTAATGAGATGGAATTTTCAGTAGAGGGCATCAGGGAACTGACATTGTTTCTGGAACCACAGCCAGTGCTTGAGCTGAGTACAGCAGGGGTAATGGTTTTCATTGGCAGCAGGGAGGAATGGTAGTTTTTCTGGGGTTAAGTATTTAGGAAGGTGGGGGTAAAGAGTCTCTGTCAGTGATGGGGAGGGTGTCCTCTTTAACCCTTTATCTTGGAAGCCTGAGGGTGGATCTTTCATTGTTGACAGTGGGGAGTTCTCCAAGGTCAGAAGTTTAGTGGCAGCTCAGACTAATTGCTTTGTGACAACTCCTTCAAGGAGTGGGATGTCCAGGTCAGTACAGGCTACCAGGACTTTTGCATGGCTTTCAATGCAAGCTTTTAGTCCTGGTGGTGAATTATGAAGAAGTTGGAGCCAGGAATCAATGTACAGAAACTGTCAGGGTGGCCAGGCTGTCCTGTGACAACTTAGCAGACAGCTCAGATCAGTTGGGTCTCAAACGACCCCTCAGACAGTCATTCAACTCCAAAAGTGAGCCAGTTCAATTGGCAAAATTTGCACAACTCTTAGGGCATAAGCTCCACTCCATTGTCTTCAGTGAATCCTTTTGTAAAGTTCTTAAAAAGGCAGGCTAAGGGGGGTTTGTTTTCAGTACCACCCATAGTGATACTCCCAAGGCACCAGACAACAGACAACTAAACAAGATGACAATTGCTTCATCCATCTCGGACTACTTCTCTGGAATTTAGGGAATTTAAGATCCTCTTGGTATGAGGCAGGTTGGTAGAAAACCCCAACCAAGACTTCATTTTGAGAGGGCCACCTTAAGAGCTATATGAGGACCCACAAAACTGCAGATTGGGACACACAATTTGCTTCACCGGTGACACAGCACTGAAGCCTCAGGACAGAGCCATGTCCATTCACATGCTTTCACATACCAGGCACTCAAAAATATGACAAGTTATGTTGTCTCCCAACACCAGAATGAATCTAACTGCTGGGATCTTCTTCTTCAGCTTCTCCTCTGTCCAAAGGGTGCTCAGCCCAGTTAGGGAGGTACAGTCTCCTCTTCTGTCTGAGAGGTGGGGCCTGTCAGAACACCCATTCTTACCAGTCCAACAGGTAGAGCTCCAGTTCAATTCTCAGGGCTGCTGAAGTCCCTACTGAGTCCAGAAAAGCTGGCATCCCATTTCAATCAGGTAATTTTGAACCAGAAGAAAAGTTTCTGGGGATGGATTAGGTCTCTCTATAGATGGGAAAGGGGCACAAGGGTGTCTCTTCCTTGGGGTGTGGAGCTTCATGGCCAATGTTCCAGAAATGAAGTAGGGAAAAATTCTGAACAATGCACAAGAAAGCACCAGAGCCTCTGAGAAGTAGACAAGACTTTTATTGCTGGCAGACTCAGAGGACTTCTTTTCAAACTCTGAGCATCAAATATCTTTGTCTCCAAATTATATAGGTTAGCAAGAAGGAATTACAGAAACAGAAGTTGCAGGATGGGATTTACCGTGGAACAGACAGGGGCAGTCCTATAAATTCTGGCTCAGGGTTGATTTCTCTTATCTGAAAAGTAAGACAGATAGAAAAGTAGACAGATGCCTGCTATACAGGCAAGCCTGGACATTCCTGGGCATGACAAAACAGAAACAACAGACATTTTGTTTCACTACCTCTTCCAGAATGCATGTTTTCACACATTCTTGAGAGTGTAAAGAAGGATTTTATAAAACTTAACAGTAGCTAACTTTTCTTATGTAAAGAAGGATTGTAAAGAAAAGAGTTATGGGCCCCATCAGGCTAAGAAAAACAACCCGGGACTTCCCAGAGGCGGTTATCTGCTGCTTTTGTTATGCAAGGTTTTCTGCTGCCTTGGTTATGCAAGGTTGTAACTGCCAGAGGAAGTTTATCTAAGAATGCAACTGAGAAGGTTGAGTAAGGGAGTTTTGCACAAGACAGCTGCTTCTTGCATGAAGCAGCTCCCATGACTCATGCATGAAAAATGTTTGTTATCTGCTTCTTGCAAAATGTTTGTTATCTACTTCTTGCAAAATGTTCGTTATCTACTTCCTGCATAAAGCAGAACCTGTAACTCATGTTCAACCCTCAAACCCCACCCCCTTATCCTGGCCCTCAAAAAGCTTCCCAAAACCCAGGCTCAGGGCTCTCTGTTCCTGTGTGTTCAGTGAGCCCCATGCATGTGTGGTAAATAAACCCCTTGCGTGTTGCATGAGAGAATGTCTCTTGGAGTCTTCCTTTGCGTGGCAAAACTCTCGAATTCTCGAATTCTTACATTTGGAGGTCCCACCGAGATCGGCTCTTCATAAGGGGAGGCTCCAACAGCTCTTTCTCTCAGGGTAAGTGAGGCCTTTTTGTCTGAGGTGCGATCGCTTAGTCTGTCAGACTGGCAGTGACTGTCGGAGAGTCGCGTGAGCACTCCCTGACCGCAACCGGCAGACGTGTCCAGGGGTTGCAGGTCACTCTCCCGAGGGACGCCTCGGGATTGGGGGACCTCTGGGGACACCTGGAGGCTTACTACAGGGCCGACTCTGATTCTGTTTCCCTTCTGACTGGGGGAGACTCGATCAAAGTCATCAGACCAGTCTGAACTGTGTCTCTGAAACTGTGTAAACATGGTGTGCCGGCTCTGTGTGTGTCTGTCTGTATTTGTGTGTTAGGAATTGTTTTTGTTTTACCAAAGATGGGTCAGGGAACGTCAACTCCACTTTCTCTGACCTTAAGACACTGGTCTGAGGTCAGGGAAAGAGGTCAGAATCTATCTCTTATTGTAAAAAAGGCAAATGGCAGACCTTCTGCTTTGCCGAGTGGCCCTCTTATAATGTGGAATGGCCTCGTGAAGGAGCTTTTCATCTACCCTTGATTTGGGCTGTCAAGTCAGTCATCTTCTGCCCTGACCCGTATGGCCACCCGGACCAGCAGCCCTACATCATGGTTTTGCAGGACCTGTGTGAAAACCCACCTCCATGGGGAAAGCCGTTTCTTACTCCTCTTGATCAACATGACTCTCCCTCTATACTTCCAATCAAGGAGCCGGGTCCTTCTCAAGCTCCAAAACTCTATCCTTCTTTGCCTCCTGCAGTCTTACCAGAATTCCAATCGGATCTACTCCTCTTCGACACAGGTCCTTCTTCCCCTCCTCCCTACCCTTCAGCTCCGGTACATCACCCCCCTTCTCTTAGCTCACCTTCTCCCTCCTCTAGTTCTCTCTCTCTGCCCTCTTACATTCAGGCTCACCAACAGATGATCCCAGATGAACCAGGACCGGCACATATTACACGAAGCAGA
Organism: Tamandua tetradactyla; assembly: GCF_023851605.1. NCBI lineage: Eukaryota > Metazoa > Chordata > Mammalia > Pilosa > Myrmecophagidae > Tamandua > Tamandua tetradactyla. Next base: position 739,439 of record NW_027518250.1, read on the forward strand.
CGAGCACAAAGCCCATCTGATGTGGCGGTCACTCTCCCCCTCAGACCGTACGGGCCTCCAGTGGATGATAGACATGGAGGAGAAATGCCCGCTCTGCAATACTGGCCCTTTTCCTCCTCTGACTTATATAACTGGAAAAATAATAACCCTCCTTTTTCCGAGGCTCCCACTAGGCTGACTGGATTGGTGGAATCCCTTATGTTCTCTCACCAGCCCGCTTGGGATGACTGTCAACAACTCCTGGGGACTCTCTTCACCACGGAGGAGCGAGATCAGATCCTACTGGAAGCCAGGAAGCAAGTTCCTGGACAAGACGGGAGACCCACCCAACTCCAGCATGTCATCGACGATTGGTTCCTGCTGCACCACCCTAATTGGGACCCGAACACTTCTGAAGGTAGGGAGCATCTGTCCATCTATCGCCAGACTCTAGTAGCGGGTCTCCGAGCAGCCGCACGCCGGCCCACCAATTTGGCCAAGGTAAGAGAGGTTATTCAGGGAGTGGACGAATCGCCCTCTGTCTTGTTAGAAAAACTAATGGAAGCATACCATAGGTATACTCCCTTTGACCCTCAATCAGAGGATCAAAGAGCCTCAGTGGCCATGGCCTTTATCAGCCAATCAGCTCCAGACATTAGACGCAAGCTGCAGCGTTTAGACAGGTTGCAGGACCTAGCCTTGTGAGATTTAGTCAAAGACTAAAAAAAGTGTTTTATAAGAGAGAAACAGAGGAGGAAAAAGAACAAAGGAGAGAAAGAGAGAGAGAGAAAAAGATTAGTAAGAGAAAAAAAGAATAATACAGTTAATTAAGGACCAAATTAATTCTGCCCTAAGCAGGCCCATTCAAGTGCATTATCACTGGCTTCATCTTGCTAACCAAGGTATGAAACCAAAATATCTGACTGCTATCCACCCTCTCGGGTAAGAATCCCCACTCCTATGGGAGCAGCATACAACTCGAAAATATGCTTCTAGCTTATGCTATGATTGGTACCGCTGGGTGCAAGGCAAAGCACTGCAAAGGAGGGCCAAAACAATTAAAGGCCATTTTCAAGCTCCTTGAGAAGTATGCCTCATCTTGCGTAGAGGTTCACTCTGCTAAAATTCCTCTCCCCAGAAAAACAGAGCCACAAACAACCTGGGGGATGAGGCCTCTACTTCCCCCAGCAAAGGTTAATGCCAAAAGAATGCTGGATCAGCATTCTTCCTCCATCCTTTAAAAAAAACAAACAAAGGGAGGAAATGTTGGGGAGAATTAAAATAGCATGTATAAAATCCACCCTCAGCGATGCCGGAAACATGCAACATGGCCGCCAGGGCTGAAACAAAGAACTAGCCATTGTCCACTGTGCTAGCCACCAAAGAGGTTCTGACCCAGTAACCATGGGTAATAGGCGAGCAGACAAAGAAGCAAAAGTGGTAGCATTAAGGGACCGTATAAACTTGGTCCTAATAACGAAAGGAAACCAGCAACCCCCTGAGACACTATCTGAGGTTACACCCCAAGGAGAGTCGGAAGCCCTAGCTTACATACAGCAGGTCCACCAGCTCACTCACCTGGGGACAGGGAAACTACAGCAGCTCCTGCAAGACCAGAGGGAATTGTACCCTCTGGCAGCCTCAAAAAGGAAAGAACTGGCAGATCGCGTAGCCAGAGAGTGTCAGGCGTGTCAAATCGTAAACGCCTACCCCACCAAAGCTCCTAATGGAAAAAAGACTAAAGGGAACTCGACCTGGGCAGTTCTGGGAGTCGACTTTACTGAAATTGAACCTACAAAATATGGACTTAAATACTTACTAGTTTTTATAGACACCTTTTCAGGATGGGTTGAATCCTACCCAACTAAGAGAGAAACGGCCCAGGTCGTAGTCAAGAAGATTATGGAAAAATTTTTCCCCGGTTCAGTCTACCAAAGGTAATAGGGTCAGATAAAGGACCCGCATTTGTAGCCCAGGTAAGTCAGGGTGTGGCCAGGATATTGGGGATTGATTGGAAATTGCATTGTGCATACAGACCCCAAAGCTCAGGACAGGTAGAAAGAATGAACAGGACAATTAAAGAGACCCTAACCAAATTAGCTATAGAGACTGGCTTCAAAGATTGGACCATGCTCCTGCCTTATGCCCTGTTCAGGGCCTGGAATACCCCCTCTGCTCTCATGTGTAATCTAACCCCTTATGAAATCTTGTATGGAGCACCACCTCCAGTCAAAGACATGTCCTCCATTTTAGAGATTAATAGTTCCCTCCATACCCCCTTGCTTGACAGGCTGCGAGCCTTGGAAAAAGCCCAGTGGTTCCTGTGGTGGCAGCTCTCCACCTTCTTCCAGCCAGGAGATAACAGAACTCTGCATCGATATCAGGTAGGAGACTTTCTCTACGTCTGCTGCCACCAGGTACAGACTCTTGAACTTCGCTGGAAAGGACCATATTAGGTACTCTTGACCACCCCCACCGCAGTCAAGGTCGATGGCATCGCATCCTGGATCCATGCATCTCATCTCAAACCTGTGCCTTCGCCCTCTGAGTCCCAATGGAAACTGGAAAGGACTGACAATCCTCTCAAGCTGCAGGTTCGTAGGGTTACTACTCCTTCTCCTCCTTCCCCTAGGGGAACCCAATTCCAACCCACATAAGCCTTGGAAACGGACAATAACCAGATGGGATGATGGGAAGACTATAAAAACTTGGGAGGGAGCAGGGGAGCCTTCTTTTCTAGTGACCCCTTGTAATCTTACCACTCTGGGGAACGAGCCCTGTTGCGACCTGACCCCCTTCTACCTATGTCCCGTGTCCAATCAGGGAAAAAGTTACTGTAACAGCCCAGGACACTATTATTGTCCCTACTGGGGCTGTGAGACTTTAGGGTCAAAATGGACAACCTTAGGCGACCCCTTCCTCAAAATAGGGTACCAGAAAACCTGTTCTAATCCTGGAAGCTGTGGGTCTGATGGATGGCCCGGGGCCCACCATGGAACACTCATGACCGGTGGTAGGCCTACAATAGATTTCTCACAAAGCCCTTGTGCTAAAATTTGGCTTAATATCACTAACCCCTCAGATAATAGTTGGATATACCCCCGAATTCTCTATCATTCAGGGACAGAATTAGAAACTATACTATTAAGCCAAACCAGATACAGAAGGGAACCAATCTCAATAACCCTGGCAGTTCTTATGGGGGTAACCACCACTGCTGGTATAGGCACAGAGACTGCTGCCATTGTACATAGCAATCAACAAACCAGTCAATTACAGGCTGCGATAGATCAAGACTTAAATGAAATAGAGAAATCTGTCTCAGCCCTTCAGAACTCTCTAGCCTCCCTTTCATAAGTAGTTCTGCAAAAATAGGTGAGGACTTGACTTACTTTTCCTTAAAGGGGGGGACTATGTGCAGCTTTAAAAGAACAGTGCTGTTTCTATGCGGATCACTCTGGTGTTGTTAAAGAGTCCATGACAAAACTCAGAGAGCACCTTCATGAAAGACAAAAAGAATGAGAGGCGCAACAGGGGTGGTTTGAATCTTGGTTTACTAAGTCCCCCTGTAAGAATTTGAGAGTTTTGCTGCGCAAAGTAGGACTCCAAGAGACGTTCTCTCATGCAAAACGCAAGGGGTTTATTTACCACACATGCGTGGGGCTCACTGAACATGCAGGAACAGAGAGTCCCGAACCTGGGTTTTGGGAAGCCTTTTGAGGGCCAGGATAAGGGTGTGGGGTTTGAGGGTTGAACATTAGTTACAGGTTCTGCTTTATGCAGGAAGTAGATAACAAACATTTTGCAAGAAGCAGATAACAAACATTTTTCGCGCATGAGTCATGGGAGCTGCTTCTTGCAAGAAGCAGCTGTCTCGTGCAAAACTCCCTTACTCAACCTTCTCAGTTGCATTCTTAGATAAACTTTCTCCGGCAGTTACAACCTTGCATAACCAAGGCAGCAGAAAACCTTGCATAACAAAGGCAGCAGATAACCGCCCCTGGGAAGTCCCGGGTTGTTTTAGCCTGATGGGGCCCATAACTCTTTTCTTTATAAAATCCTTCTTTACATAAGAAAAGTTAGCTACAGTTAAGTTTTATAAAATCCTTCTTTACACCCCTGGTTGACAACGCTATTATCTGCTCTCGCTGGGCCTTTAATTGTGTTACTTTTAATAATAACTATAGGACCATATATTCTAAATAGAATTATACAGTTTTTACAAAGGCAGATTGGAAATGTCAAATTAATGCTCATCAGACAACAGTACTCAGTATTAAATAACCCAGAAAATCTCTAAGATTAGAGATATGTACAAAAAGGAGTGGGGAATGTAAAGAAGGATTTTATAAAACTTAACAGTAGCTAACTTTTCTTATGTAAAGAAGGATTGTAAAGAAAAGAGTTATGGGCCCCATCAGGCTAAGAAAAACAACCCGGGACTTCCCAGGGATGGTATCTGCTGCCTTTGTTATGCAAGGTTTTCTGCTGCCTTGGTTATGCAAGGTTGTAACTGCCAGAGGAAGTTTATCTAAGAATGCAACTGAGAAGGTTGAGTAAGGGAGTTTTGCACGAGACAGCTGCTTCTTGCATGAAGCAGCTCCCATGACTCATGCGCGAAAAATGTTTGTTATCTGCTTCTTGCAAAATGTTTGTTATCTATTTCTTGCAAAATATTCGTTATCTACTTCCTGCATAAAGCAGAACCTGTAACTCATGTTCAACCCTCAAACCCCACCCCCTTATCCTGGCCCTCAAAAAACTTCCCAAAACCCAGGCTCGGGGCTCTCTGTTCCTGCGTGTTCAGTGAGCCCCACGCATGTGTGGTAAATAAACCCGTTGCATGTTGCATGAGAGAACGTCTCTTGGAGTCTTCCTTTGCATGGCAAAACTCTCGAATTCTCGAATTCTTACAAGAGTACACATATTCATGAAGTCATTTCAGTAAGGAAATAGAGCAATAATACAGAGGTCCTTCTTATGAACTACTTCACTAGTGAAAATAGTTTCAACTAAGCTATTGAGTAATCTACTGAAGCTCTCTTTAACATGAAATTTATTTGAAGGAATACATTATCAGCATGATATTGTGAGGAAAACAGCCAAGACACAGGCAAGTACTGTTTGGGAGTTGAATATACACTAAAGGCTTTGGAAATTGGACCTGTATAGATTCTAGTAATCTGTGAAAATCTGAACATAATGAGACACATTTTTTGCCAAGGCACAGAGGAGGAGAAAATCCTCTATCTAACTCCAGAGCAAAAGAAGGATAAATACCATTTCACAAAGTTACAGGACAGAAATAAGAGCTGATTGAGATCATGCCTTTGCTGGAATGGTTTCCTTTAAGCTATAAAAATTTTGGAGCTACCTTGAAAACTGTCACAGACAGGTCATAAGATTCACCTCAGTTTATGAAAGGATTTGATAGAATTGGAGGTATCTTGTACTGACTCTATACTAGGAAATGAAATATGAGGGAAGGGACAATATATATTTTTTAACCTTAATAATTACTAGAGAGCTAACAGGGGTCTAGCATACTGTGTCTCAACAATCCAACATCCAATGCAAGAAGCATTGCTGCAATGGAAACCAGAAGGAACCCTGCCTTAGAATGAGAACATTTCCAGAATTTAATCCATGAACACTGGATAGTGAAAAGGAAAACTATACCCAACCCTACACTTTGGTTTTGTCATGATGCAAATACAATAGCCTACCACTAAATTCCTAAGACCTCCCTTGAGAATAATTTTAAAAAGAATACAAATGTTTACATTTACTCTATGGTAAAATTTAATGAACTTGTATTTTATGGAAAAACTATTTTTTAAACCTTTATACATAAAAACAGAAACCTTAATTGCTGTAAACCTTCAAAACTTAATAGAACTGCAATCATGTTGTTTACTTCTTATTTTGATTGAAGAAAATTTGAATTGATGTATCTTACAGTGAACCATTTACATGACATTCTCAGTTTAGACTGCATAAGAAGAAATATATGTAGGAAAGCATTGAGACTAATTCTTCTGGGTCTCTGTTTAATATTGAAAGGGTGAGATAATAGGAGACAATTTGAATTTCACTCCCTTTTACCACCTTACCCCCCAGACCATCAGTTTCAAGGATATAAATTGTATTTGCAAGTTAAATGACTTCTTGATTATTTGGGCCAGTGCAGTGTTTCTTCCAACTGTTTTGCAGATGACTTTGTGCCTAGGGGTTGGAAATCCTTAGTGTCAATTGCTTTGCCAAGTGTTCCATAATCCTAGAATCCTAGAAACCAGTTTGAGATGGATATGATGGGGTTTCTGTGCTTCCACTGGGGTTGTGAGAAATAAAATATGCAATTTAAACTGAAGTAAAGGAATTTAAAGGAAATTTTATTTTAATTTGCTTGGGTCTATCCTTGGTAAAAGGGAGGTAGTGATGTTTTCCATGTGTTGGATAGCATGAGAATATGTGAATGTTTTTATCTTAAAAAATGAACTACAAGGTTTTCAAAGAAATGAAATAGAAGACATGTATTACTGTACATGTAATATAAACTGTGAACCCTTTGGTGGGGTTGGAGATTCTGTTCAAATATGAAACATATAAGAACCTTTCATGAGAAATTATGGGAAGGAGTGGTGGAAAGGGGAGGGGTGGGAAGGGATGGCTCACTGTTACTTGCACCAAGGAACTAACCATATTGGATCCAAAAGTGGGCCTGAAAACCTGAAACTTCTGCTTCATGGTCAACCTGTAAGTTGGGCTTGAATTCAGAGGATATGCAAGGTCATGACATGGCTGAGATAATGACAGTGAACAGTGTATAGGGTGTGCCCAGTGTTAGCAATATAAAACCCTACCAATTGGACTTTGAAGGGCCAAGAGTTTAAAAAGTCAATTGGTATCACCCCAACACTGACTAAGATAGTGGAGTTTATTTGGATCTCAAATTGGGTACTTTTAACACTTTAGTGCTTGACTACTCTTCTTAATTGACTCTTGACTTAGTCACTTGTAGATTTATTGGTCTGAATCAACTCTTTCATCTCAGGCTAAAGACATGTTATCATTCCAATTACCCACTGAACTTGAATGAAGGGAGTATGCCATAAAATGTAAACCTTTTCTCCCTGTATTCTGAAGACCAAATGAATTTTTCTCAAAGTAGTAACCTGATATCTTAACCCTTAATGTGAAAAATCAATGCTTTGGTGTTCACCAATGCAGGAAGCTTCACTGGAACATGTTTTTGATTTTGGTTCTGCTGTTTGTTTGCAGAAAACCCAAGAGCAAGCAAAAATACTCTCTTCACAGCAGTACATTAAGCTTTTGCCATTGAAAATAGTCTAATGTGCTATGACAAGACCAGAGAAATTGGATGTAAATTTACATTTTTGAATATGTTTGTATATTTAAGGTATGTAGCTCCTTTTGTACTTTTAATTTTTATTATTCCAATTTGGAAAAAATGCCAAATTTTGTATTTCTTAAATCAAAGTATTCTTTTTCATGATATATTTTGCATTATATATTGATGTGTATGTATATATATACTAATAAGTATTGCACTTAAGGGAGTGAAAATGTTAGTTTGCACTCTCTGTAGCCTCTGCAGATAGATCCTATGCAGTGAAATCTTTGTGTTGTACAAAAATGGCGAAGCATGTTAAACCATATTTAAAAATTAAAAAAATAGTAATTAAAAGAAATATTTAGTGGCACATCCAATAAATTGAATAGTTTTATTCACTGTCAGGATATTGGTCAACATTTTGAGGCAAGAATTAAAGAATAACAGATATGCAAGAATTACAACACATTCAAAAAATAGTACATGGCATTAGAAGGACATAATGATATGCTAGGCAGTGATGAGATAGGAAATGATAATGAATTTGGGCTGAAGTGAAAGCACATTTCTGTGTAAAATTAATGAAGAAATGTTCATTCAGTTTTGGCTTAAATGTGTCATGTAATACAAGGAAACAAACAATCTGGAAATTTACATGGTTTATTTTTCAGTTAATCTTATGTTGAAATTCTTGTCATAACTTTCCCCATTAGGTAATATTAAAATTCACAAAGATAAATGAATACTGTGATATTTAGAATCAGCAATGTTATAATGGAAAAAACACACCTCAGTACTAATCTTAAATTTGCTATAATGTTCCTAAAATGCTTTTCTTTAATAGACAAATTGTAAAATGGAAGTAATTACATGTCAGTACTAAATATGAGAATTAATGGAAGAACTATTAAATTTAAAATGTTTTCAGATTTCTTAGGCATTGGTTAAGTTAGACACACATTTAACTTGTCTCATAGGACTTCCTTTTCACGCCAATCTATTTTGTGTTCTTTTCTGGCAATGATTCCATTCCAATACTCCTTTGGGAGAAGAGACAAAAAGAGCAGTAGGAGGTATGCTGGAGGTAGATGCAATTTATGTGCCATCAAAAGCAGTGCTGCTTTGCAAAGGCTTGGAAGAGGTGAAGCTGATGCTCCATCATGCACTGAAGAGAAAACATTGATCTAAAGATGATTCTCTCCTCTTGAAATATGTTGAAGTTTTCCCTGCTTGTTTTCAGAATTGTATGGGGACTTTGATCCTTGTTTCCTTTCCAGTTTCCCCCTATTAGTATAGGAATGGTCATCCTTTTCCTGTAATTCTATTGGAAAAGAAAATCTTGCATACCCTTTTAGGGTCTAAACAATAAAGCATGGTGGTGTGGAGCTGGATGTATCACTGAGAAAACACATTCTTAAACTTTATCCAGGCCTATATGTGTGAACCCTTTGTAAGTAAGACTGATCAAAGTGGTTATTTCAGGTGAGGTTTGGTCTGCCTCAATCAGGATGTGCCTTAATTCTGTTATTGGAGTCCTTTATATGCAGAATGAAATTCATACAACTCCTGGAAGCAAGAAGCTGAAGGTCAAGTGAACCAAGAAGGTAGAGTCCAGTAGAAGCTGCCATATGTATTGCCATGTGAAAGAGAAGGCCAGGACTAATAACCACCAGCATCCAGCCATAGAATACTACTGTCTAAGGGAGAAAAATTCAGATTGTTTACACTTGATTTCAGCTTTTTCCCAGCCAACACATTATATGCTATTTTTTGACTAGTCAAATAAGTGAAACATATTTAAAATTTTCCATTTTAACCACATTCAGACATACAAATCAATGGTTTAAATTATATTCATAATGTTGTGTTGCCTTCACCATCATCCATTACCACAACTTTTCCATCATTTCAAACAGAAGCTATGCTCCAGTTAAGCATTAACTCCCATCTCTATACCTAATTCAGCTCATAGTTACCTGTATTCCATTTTCTGACTCCATGAATTTTCATGTTCTAATTATTTCATATGAGTAAGATCATGCAATATTTGCATTTTTGAATCCTGTTCATTTGAGTTAACATGGTGTCATCAAGATTCATCCTTGCTTAGCATGTATCAAAACTTCATAATTTATTGGTTGAATAATACTTCATTGCATCTGTATACCATGTTTTGTTTATTCACTCATTTGATGATGGATACTTGGGTTGCTTCTGTTTTTTGACAATCATGTATAAATATCTTTTCTAGTGCTTAGTTTCAATTCTTTATAGTCTGTACATAGCAGTGAGATTGCTGAGTCACATGGTCATTCTATAATTTAACTCTCTATGGAACCACCAAACCATTTGGCATGGTAGCTGAACCAACTCCATTTTATATTCCCACCAATAATGAACAAGTGTTCCCTTACTTCACATCATCTCAAAAAAGTGTCATTTTCTGTTTCATCATAATAGGCATTCTAGTGGATGTGGAATGGTGTATCTCTGTACTTTTGATTTTCCTTTTTTATAGTGGTTAATGATTCTGGACATCTTTTTATGTGGTTATTTGTTATTTTTGTCTTTTCTATGGAGAAATATTTATTCAAGTTTATTGCCCATTTTTAATCATTTTTGTCATTTTTATTGAGTTGCAGGCTTTATTTCAATATCTGGGTAATAAACCCTATTATGATATGTGATTTTCAAAGGTTTTATTCATTTTGAAGAGTTTTTAATTACTTTCCTGCTAATAAAGTTCTTTGATGTACAGAAGTAATGAATTTTGATGAAGTCCCATTTATTTATTCCTTTCATTTATTGCTTATGTGTTTGGTGTAAAGGCTAAGAAAACATTGCCTCACACAAAACACTGGAGGCATTTTCATATGTTTCATTGTAACAATTTACTTTATGTTCTAGTTTGCCAGCTGCTGGAATGCAATATACCAGAAATGGAGTGGCTTTTAACAAGGGGAATTTAATGAGTTTCTGGTTTACAGTTCTAAGGCTGAGAAAATGTCCCAATTAAAACAAGTCTATAGAAATGTCCAATCAAAGGCATCCAGGAAAGATACCTTGGTTCAAGAAGTCCGATGAAGTTCAGGGCTTCTCTCTCAAGTGAGAAGACACATGGCAAACAAAGTCAGGGCTTCTTTCTCGGCTGGAAGGGCACATGGTGAATATGGCATCATCTGCTAGCTTACTCTCCTGGCTTATGGTTTCATGAAGCTCCCTGGGAGGCGTTTTCCTTCTTTATCTCCAAAGGTTGCTGACTAGTGGACTCTGCTTCATAGTGTTGCTCTCTCTGAATTTCTTATTCCCCTTTTATAGGACTCCAATAAACTAATCAAGACCCACCCAAATGGGTGGAGACATGTCATCCCTTAATCCAGTTTAACAACCACTCTTAACTAAATCACATCATCCAGGGAAATGATCTCATTACAGTTTCAAACATACAGTATTGAATAGAGATTATTCTACCATTATGAAATGGGATTTATATTAAAACATGGCTTTTCTTAGAGGGAATACTTCCTTTCAAACCAGCACACCCTAGTTTCCTGGTTGCTAAAACAAATATCATAAGGTGGCTTGCCATAACAATGTAAATTTATTTGCTCAGAGTTTTAAGACTCAGAGAAGTCCAAAATTGGGTCACCTGCAATGTGATTCTTTCTCCCCTTACTATGACATTTGGGGCTGGCTGCCAGTGGTCTCTGATTCTTGGCTCTTGTGATACATAGCAATATACATGGCTATATCTTCTCCTTTCTCCTCAGAATTCCACTGACTTTCAACTTCTCCTGTAGCTTTATTTCTATATCTGCATTTCATTATCCCTATAAAGGACTCCAAATATCAGATTAAAACCCAACCCTATTTGTGAAAGCCACATCTTAACTAAATGTAACTTCTACAAAATATCCTATTTAAAATGGGTTCAGAGCCATGGAAATGTCTTTAGTTTAAGAACATGTTTATTTTCTTTTCAAATATTTTCTTTTCTGTATTTTTAATGCAGCCCTTAAAAAGTTATATTGTTCTGGTTTTCATATTTTGGTGTAGAATACTTTTTAGTTAATTGTATATGGTGAGAGGTACAGGTCCACACTAATTCCATTGTCTGTGATATCCAGATTCACCAATGCCATTTGTTAAATGATTCTTTCTCAATTTAATGGATTTGGCACCCTTTTCAAAATTAATTGACCATAGATATGAGGTTTTATTTTTCAACACCCAATTCAACTCCATTCATCCACATGTCTGCCCTTGTGCCATTTCAATGAAATAAATTGAAATCCTACAGTTTGTACTCTAACCAGTGTGGAATTTATTTAGATACAAACAACAAATATAAATTTAATATTCTTATATAGCTTTTTAGATAAAGTACAGGATATCATTCAGGCTTTTCAGGGTAATTTGTAATATGTAGCTGAAGCTTGCATAAGTATACTCTCTAGAATACTCTTGACTCTTAGAAATCTTTGTCACTAAAACTTTATTTTGTTTCCTTTGTTTTCTCCCTTTTGTCCAAAGCATTGTCAGTCCCATGATGCCAGGGATACTTACACCTCTGGATGTCATGCCCATATAGGGTAGTTATTTAATTTAATTGCAGAGTTTGGTTTAGAGAGAGGACATATCAGAGAAACAAAAGAGATTATCTGGGGGTTTCTTAGGCATAAATATAAATCAGCTTAATTTTGCCATTATGGAAATAACCAGATAAGCAGTTTTTAAAATTATCATTTTAAAAATTATACTGCAATTTATCAACACATTTTTATAGAAAGATCCCAAGTATTTCTAAATTTTTTCCAGGCTCTGCACATGATCGTGATGTGCATTCAAATTTGAAATCCTCAGAACTAGTGACCTACTTTTTCTACTTAATTATAATTTTCCTTGTATTTTAATTCAGAAATGATCCTTATAATTAGAAAACATAACAGTACTCTCAAATATTTTAATAAGTTAGAACATTTTTTATAATCTTAAATTGTACTTCAGTATTTTCTACATATCTGAATCTTGCTATGTATGTAATAATACCTTTAAGATGTAAAATCTCTGATGCATAACAAGGCACTCAACTAATTGTTGCTCCTATACTGAACTATATTTTTATTGAATTAATATTTTGATATATAGGCAGGGTCTTCTGGAATTATTTTTCACAAGTTTTCACTAGTCTCTTTGTTCACTGGGACAAGAAACACTAAGTAATAACCACCCACCACCATTACCCTTATTCAAGTCAGTTCTCATGCCATTCATTTTGATACACTTCTGGCTTCCCATGAATGAATGCTAGGGGTGGAATAGTAAACATGGACTGTGAAACCGGAATATTTGTGTCATGCCGGTTTATATTTGGTTACTGAAATTTTTTCATTTGTCATCTACGATTAAGTGCTGCACTTGAAACATCTCATTTATTTGATCTAATTGCTCTCCATAAAAATTTCTGCCTGGTGTGTAATGGTTGAATATATTGTCAAAAATTTTTCAGAACCCATATCTTAGTAGCCAGACTGGATCAAAAGTCCACTATGAATCACAATCTTACATATCTAATATCTGAAATTCTAGTGTGAATTATTCATTCCCTTATGTTCCTATGCCTTGTTGAATGGAATTCCTGCAATTTCATACTCTACTGGCAGTATTTTATATAATAGAGAAGTGTTAAATACAAGGAAATCACTCCTAAAATGGAATATTACTTAAATCTGATGCTGATGTTGTTGTAGATAGCAAGGACATGCATCTTAAATATTTTTTAGTGCTAACTGTAGATTCTGAGACTTAATTTGAGTGATATACAGGGATACTTCAGGACAAAATTAAACAGAGCACATCAGAGGCAAATTGACATTGAAGATCCACATATTCAAAGTTTCCATTTCTCAATATGAGAAGAAAATCAAGAATCACCACACATTTGAGGAGTGGATCTCTGAAAGGTAGAGACTAGTTCAAGCATACAAGAAAATGGTGTTATGTGCTTGGTCTTAGAAAAATAATTTCAAAAATCTTTTTGGAAGATTAGCATAGATTAGAAGGTTTTTCGTATATTCCTGTGTGGAATGGATGAAAAGATAGAAGTTCATATGCTTGAAAACAGAAATAAATACCTAAGAGAAGCAGCCAATGTAGTTGGAAATGGATAATTCTGTGGAAGGAGGAATGTGGGTTGATACTAGAAAAGAAATATTGCTCACTTTTACATTGAATATTATAAATCACTTTTGTTTGGATAATTTAGTTACCATTTAAAAGAGATAATGGAAGTAGTACATAATGAAATTATATGGAGTAGGTGGTTTGATTACAGATAATTGATTGTATCTGCAACATTTCTGAGGGAAATGTCCCCTTAACCCTTCCAAACACATTCATCCATAAAAAAGAGCAGAACAGAGTGGCCACTTTGTCTTGTCCCTTCTTCAGCTGTCTTGACAGGTGGAAGGGATCTTTCCTTAAACAGATCAGAGGGAGCACAGAACACAAAGAGCATGACTATGATCATGGGAATGATACAGTGCTCTGTGAGTTTACCTGGTTAGGGTCATTGCTTTACCACAGAAGGAGATACACTTCTGCTGGTCATTCCCCTATGAGGAACCAAAAGTGTGGATGCCTGTGTTACTCCTATGCTTTGGCAGAGAAGAAAATATACTGAGTCTTTTAGTACTGAGCATGCATTTTTCTCTGTGCTTATGCAGATACAGAATCTACAATGATGTTTTTATTAAGGTTTTGAGGTTTTTTTTTTACATGGGCAGGCACCAGGAATCGAACCCAGGTCCTCTGGCATGGCAGGCAAGCGTCCTTGCCTGCTGAGCCACTGTGACCTAGGTTTTGAGCTTTGTTCTAAAACAAAGCATGTTTCCTCTCAGGCTTATGCCAACAAGAGAAAACCTATGTCATATTTCAGTGTTTTTAAGGGTTCATCTTCAAACATGATCCCTCCATTCTCTTCTGTGGTTGAGGAGGCCTTCATTATTTGCAAACCATTAAAGAGTTAGTTTGAGAAATATCTGTCATGTGCGCCTTTTGAGGTTTTTAACTTCCTATGCTGGTGTTCTGCCAACAAATTGCACTGCATAGTGCACTCTCTCAAACCTCATTTCTATTCCTGTCAGCCCCGGGTTACAAGATTTTCTGGGATTCCCATATTATTCATTAGGGTCACTGAACTCCTGAGGTTGCTTATTCTTGTAATTTTTCTCCCTATTGTCACTGCTGTAAGCATGTGCATTTTGTCGTTTCCTTCCTAAACTCAAAATGCTTCCTTCCTTCTTGAACTGCCCCAAGAATATAGAAGGTAGATGTGGATTGGAAACAGAAGACCCAAGTCTGTCTCTGAAAACCAGGAGAGGCATGATAGAAACCACTTCCTCAACAGGTCAATGTTGAAGGCTAAGTGAAGGAGACAGCAGAAAGAGAGAAAAAGAAATCTCTTCTGTGTGCCCAGACTACTCTGTTCACATCAGACCTTACATCCCAGGCTTTTAACTCTGCCTCCACCCTCCTTGCCAAACTCTGCCTGAGATTCAGTTTGCATCACAAAGGGGCCTCTGTAACTTTATGCTAATCCCATAACTACAGGACAGGCTTCTGACTCCTTGCCTGGAAGATATTGCCCACCAAAAGTACCCCTCCATCTTACTGATATTGATCCCTGTAAAGCTGGGAGATATTCACAATTTGTAGCAAAATTTATTTGCTTTATGATGTTTTGACTATTGTAGCTTTGTAATAAGTGATTTGAGTTTCCCTATATAACTTCCTTATAAGTGGTTTTTCCATTTCTACAAATTCTTTCACAGCTCAGCAATTATTTCTACCTTATTCTTTTCTTTCTTGCTTGTTACAATAAAATATAAGCAAAGAACACTAAAAAATAAGTTGCACAAACATTTTCATTGATTAATATAGCTTTACAACTGCTGTGTCAATGAAATTAGTTGAAACTGTCAAGCCTGAATGGGGAAATTCCTCTATATGTTTTGATGTGATGCCTTAAAATGCTCTTTCATCAGCTGGTGCATACTCCTGAAAAGAAATCAGTTATGCTTCACAAGCCAATGCAAAACATGAAAGTGTGGGTTTTTCAAAATTCTTTTATAAATTTGGTCAAGGTATGTTATAAATATTTAGTGATAAAACCTAAATGTGACAGAAAATACAGCATAATAAAAATTGTGGGAATCCATAAATATACATATAAATAATTAGTTATGCTCAAAGGAAATTTATTGGATGAAAATATCAAGATTAATAACAGGAGTGGGTTTCATTTTCTTCTTTGAATTTTGCTGTTTTCTAATTTTTATAATGAACAAATGCTTAATCCTATGATAGTTTCATACTTTTAAGTATAAATTTAATTTTATGGCAAAAAATGTACTTTTCCATCCCTGGTCATTAAACATATTGCTATTCAGCACAGGGTAATCTTCACATTTCTCTATAGAAAATAATGTCTGCATTATCCAGTCAAATACTACAGGACCTCTAAAGAAAACCAAAAAGGAAAAAAATTGTCAAAATTTTGCAGTTTCTAAGAGAGAAGGAATTCTCTGGTTTAAATGTAACATTGGTACATTAGTCTTTGGAATTATGTCAAGTAACCTCTTTAGAAATCAATCCCAGAGATGCTGACTAGGGCAATATAAGCAGTCATCAATATAAGAAGTACTTTGGTATTATCAGAGTTAAAGGCAGGAAAATGTTTCTGTTCTTTTGTTCATAGAAGCTCATTCATAAATTTGTGAGGCATGATTTCAGAGGAATTGTCCTTTTGATCAGGATCTGAACAAATTTGGTATTGATTTATTTTACCTTAGGAAAAAAACAAAAATGTTTGTACAAAAATTTAAAATAATTTATTTTAAAGAAAACAAATGTTATAGCATAGAAATTAGCAGTTCCTTAAATGTTTACATATTGGATATGTGGGACAAATTTGATGTTGACAAATTTCTTAAACAGATAATATTTCAGGAAGATTTTTATCTATTGCATTATTTTTCCAAAGTTAGAAGGTTTTAGATTTGAAGAAATAAATGAGGATAATATTAGAAAAGTATTTATATCCATAAACATATCATTTAGAACTTACCTAAATAATGCCAGAATTATGGAAAGAGTGATATAGAATTTGTGGAATCAGAATGTATCAAGAATGCACATATGTTGAAAATATAGTTTGTTGAAGAAATTTGACTTTAAGCAAAGTTGAAAAACATATAATATCCTTTGAAAACTAATGATGATACATAGACTATAATAATAATGAATTAATATACCCAGTAATGTGGTGCATTAAATGATTATTATTTTTACATATTTATCAGTGTTTTTTTTTTGTGAGAGTAATTTTAAATAGGAATAGAGTCTGATGAAAATGTTCTTTGGATTCAACCAATTATTGTAGAATTAAAGAGCCAACACAATAGTCGATAGATGTTTGGAGGTGCTTACAGTACTGACAGAGAGAGCAGATGTCTAGACATGGGCAGAACCCAGCAGATGTAGATGTTTCCATGAGACACTAAGCAAACCAGAACCCAGGGTTACATCCCAGAGGAACTAAGTGAAGGCCCAAAGATGCTTATAGAGGAAACCATTGGCATCAGAAGCTGGAAGCAATGAATCAGGAATTGAATGTTTGGCTTATTTGTTTTGACATTTTTAATAGATAAAATTTGTAAAGGTAAGAATTCATAATAAATCCTCTTTTGTGACATCTCATAAATTTTCATCAGATATTGTTGCTAATATTTCCTTTAAAAATTCCTATATAAAATCTGGGGTTGTGATTTTACCTTTCCCTGCTATTCAAAGTTTATATAAGAAAATAGTTTTCCCCACTTTCCAAGTATTTGATTATAATAAAGTTGAACCTATATTTTAGGATTGACAGTGTTTAAAAACTCTTAACTAACTCATCATTTGTGATTAATTTATTCATATATAAATTAAAATCTGTACTACTTTCCTTCATATTCCAAATTTATGTGAAAAATTTAACTTAGCAGAAATAATACCATATACATTATTTCATTACTACATCTTTTATTTGAAATGTATGTTTCACAGGTATCTATATCTTTTGTAATTCTTCTGTATTGTTTGCAATGAGACTCATCTTTGATAAGCATTTAATTTTAAGTCATATATTTTGCAAAAATATTTTTTACTATGAACTATAACATATATACAAAAAAGCAATAATTTTTAAAATTCATTTTAACAAGTAGTTACAGAAAATGTTTCAGTTTGGTATGGGTTACCATTCCACATTTGTATTTTTTCCTTCTAGCAGCTCTAAAACACCAGAAGTTAAATGAAATATCTTTAATGAGTCAGCTGTCATATTTGTTTGTTAAATTCTGTCTTCCCCTTATAACTCCTCCTTCTCTTCTGATCATATTTTCAATCTACAGGGGTCTTTAGGTTATGCCTATTCTAAATTTTTCATGTTGAAAAGGAGTGTCAACAATATGGTAGAAGTTGGTGAGGCTGGCCCCTCTGGTTTCATAATTTATCTGGATTGGGAACTTTCTGGAAGTTATAGGTTCCAGGAAAGTAAGCTTAGTGCATGAAACTTTTACAGAGTCTCAGTTAAAGCTTCAGGACTTCTTTAAAGTTAACAGGAATGAAGTCAGTTGGGGTATGGCAAGCCATAACAATTAGCAATATAACTTGAATAAGAATAGCCTCCAGAATAGCCTCTCAACTGCATCTGAACTCTCTTAGCCACTGACACCCCACCTTGTAACATATATTTACCTCCTTTTACTTTGGAAGGCATTGTCAGGAACTGAGTGCCAGGGCAAGACTGTCACTGGGAGTCATGTCCCATGTTGTCAAGAGGCTTTCACCCTTGAATGTGATGTCTCACATAGGGGGAGGGTAATAATATTCTTGCAGAGTTAGGTTTATGAAGAGGCCACATCTAAGCAGCAAAAGAGGTTTTCATTAAGCATAATGATAAGGCAGTTTGAACTTCTCCACTACAAAAGTAAGTTTCACAAGGGCAAGCCTCAAAGTCGAGAGTTAGACTTATTTTCTTGGGAGTTCCTAATGTTTGAGAGACTATCAGGGGTTTCCCAGGTGAGAAGATTTAACATTTCCTTATTTTTCTCCTGTTTCTCAAGCGACTCTTGAAATACTTCTTAATTATCAGCCCACCATAGTCTTGGTTTTTCCAGATATTACATGAAACTAACCAGGATTACCAGGCTTAGAGGTGTAAGGTAAATCAGAATTACCTTACACCTGGTAATTACCTGGTAACCAGGATTACCAGGCTACAGGTGTAAGGTAAATAAAAATATAGTGCAAAAGATGATAATGCATGTACTCTAGAGATTCAGCTACCATATCAGACCAAAGATAGGGAGATTTATGTTTCTAGAACTTAAATTTTCTGTAACACACAATCGAACTCACCCTGTATAGACCTCATTTAATCAATCTAATCATACACTTTTTAAGCTAATTTTTCATCTTGTACATGTATTGTGCCCATTGTTATATATTTTAGGCTACACATTTTCTGGCTTTTTAATGCACAGCACTGACCATACTTTAATTATGTACATTTCATTGACTTAGAAAACGTATCTGGTAATCTGTTTTTGCAATGATGGTCAACATATTCTATAATTTTATAGGCAATACTAAATTCAGGAAATGTTTAATTTTTCATTAAATTAGGAATACCCCACCATTTTATAATATATTCCAGTGAACAATTATATTGCATGCAATATAATGTTTGAATAATAAAAAACTAGACTATTTGTATTTTCCCTCTTATCCCTCTCTATATATATTCAGAAAATATTTTATGCAAAATATGGTCTGAATTATTGTTGCATATATAAATACATATATATTCATTTATTTTTATTAGAGATGTTAAAGTTTTAGAGAGAAGTCATGTGTAAATTGCAGAGTTCCAATAAATCCTCCATTAACACATTGCATTATTGTGATAATTGATGTGGTAATATTATTTCAATTGCGATATCAATTGCAGTCCAATGGATTACTTTAGGATTCAATGTTTGTATTGTAAACTCCTACTTTTCTAGCAATATATATAAAACTGAAAATTTCCTCTATTTACATTTGAAATCCCTTTTTCATAGTAGTATGTCATAATTCTATATATTGCAAAATTCCAACTCTTTAAATAATGACAAAAAATAAGTAGTTTGACAAAATATGAATAAGTTTTGTTTACAAATGATTGATTTTCCATAATAATGTTAAAAAATAAATTATGTTTACTGAGTATCTAGTGAGTGCCAGATATATTCAAATATTTTGAGGTCTATAATTAACCTGGCTTATTCTCACAAGATAACTCTCAGATAGGTATTGGCAGTATCTAAAATTTAATCTGAATGAATGGAAGCACCATCCTATTTGTTCAGACAAAGACGTAAAGGTAGTCCTGGTATTTTTCCTATGCCATACATCTCACATTCAGTCCATCAGCATATCACTGATTGTCTCTATAGAATGTATTTGGAATGTGACTTTTCTCAACATCTCCTTTGCCACCACCCTGGACAAAAGAGCCAATATCTCTGTCCTTGAATTATTAATGATGTCTTCTAGATCCCTGCTTTCTGTTTATTTCCCTTGTGCTTAATCTTTTAGGAACTAGAGTGACAGTAACAAGAAACTAACTTGGATCATGTCATTTATTCAAAAAGCCTATAAGATTTACTATCATACTAACAGTAAAATTAACTATTTTGCCAAGAGCCTCCATACCTAATATTACCTCCCCTTCCTCCTTGCTCCTATCAACTCATCCTTTATCACTGAATGTCTTACTCTCACTTTGCAGCAGCCACATTGACTTTCTCAGTCTTCCCTATGTATGTTAGTTCTCATACTACCTGGAGTTTAAAAAAAAAATTTCCCTGAAATTCACTTCTGCCAGATAACTGCAAGGATCTTTTCTCATTCTCTTTCTCTTGAGACCAGGTCTTACCATCTTATTCAAAATTGCCCTTGCTGATATCCCTCAGCCTTGTTGTATTTGTTTTATGTAGCAGTTACCCCATCTAATATTCTACAGATTTTGCTTATGCCTTTTGTTTCTTCTCTGCTTTTCTCCACTTATTAAAGCTCTATTAACCAATTATTTCAGTTCTGTATCCCTGTTCTAGTTTGCTAGCTGCTGGAATGCAATATACTGGAAACAGAATGGCTTTTAAAAGGGGAAATTTAATGAGTTGCTAGTTTACAGTTCCAAAGCCGAGAAAATGTCCCAGTTAAAACAAGTTCATAGACATGTCCAATTTAAGACATCTGGGGAACAATACCTTGGCTCAAGAAGACCAATGCTGTTCAACGTTTCTCTCTCAGCTGGAAGGACATATGGCAAACATGGCAGCATCTGCTGGCTTTCACGTGGCTCTACCAAAAAGGGACTCTCTCCAAAATGTTTCCTCTTTTAAAGGATTTCAGTAAGCAACTCCATCTTTAGTGGATGGAGACACACCTCCATGGAAATCATCTAATCAAAAGTTACCACCCACAATTGGGTGGGTCACATCTTCATGGAAAAAATCAAAATGCTCCCACTCAGCAATATTGAATGAGGATCAAACGGCATGGCTTTTCTGGGGTCCATCACAGATTCAGACCAGCACAATCCCCAACATCTAGAAAGATGCCTCAATAAAAGTATTTGAGTGGCTGAATTTTACAGATGATAAGGCAGGCACAGGGAGATTACAGAACTTGTTCATAGTCAGGCAACAGCTTCAAGAACATAATCACATTATATCCCAGTCTGTTTTTAGGGCTCAAATTCTTCATCCCCACTCCATGGCATGACATTTTTCCTATAAAAAATTACTCTTATTAGAATACTTATATCAGTGCATATACTATATTATGTAAAATTGGGTCCTCATGTTTTAAACAAAATTTAAACAGAAGCCCTCAAAGCATGCTTGTTTGTGTTTTTTTAGTGAATTTGAATATTTACAGAGCAATCCTGCATAATCCTGCATAATATGCAGATTTCAAAAAAATTCCCCTGTTATTAACACCATGCATTACTACAGTAACATTAATTTTAATTATAGTCCATGGTTTACATTACAATCAATGTCCCTATTGTACACACCTCCTTTTAAAATTTTATATATAAATATAATCTTAAATTCTCCTTTTCAACACATTTGAAATCCTTTTGTTCTTGATGCTATGGTACAATCTTTTGCATTGTAAAATTCCAACTATTTGAATAATGACAAACAAAGTAAGACTGGCATATTCTATAATAAAATATGAACAAGAGTGTTGTTTATTGCAAATGATTGATATTATATAATAATCCTGAGTTCCAGGTTATATTTAAAGAGTTTAAGATCTGTAATTAACCTGGTTTATCTTCATAAAATAACTCTCAGATAGATACTGGCCATATCTAAAATTTAATATCAATTAATGGAAAGTCATCCTCTCATTTCAGGCAAAGACTTAAAAGTAATTCTGGCATTTCCTTTATGTCACACACCTAACATCCAGTCAATCAGTATATCATATTGATTCTTTCTACAGAATGTAGTTGGAATGTGACTGCTTTTCTACACCTCCTGTGTGGTGTGCACACCATCTTAAAATGGGAATAGCAATATGGGGAATTCTTTATTATCAGTTGAATGAGGAAAAGAAAACTCAAGTCTGGTTTATAAAGGTAATAAAGGTATCACTCATAAGTTCACTGATGTAGCATGTAGCTCTTCCTGGGGCATCCCAGAATGAAAATTGTGAAGGCAAATCCTCTGAGTTGGCAAGACTTTGAGGAGAATAACACCTTGTTCTCTCTTCTTGTAAGGTGTAATGGCTGGAGTTGCATTTGTTTGCTGATTCATGATCTGTCTCTAATGGTTTGGCCTGATTGTCACCAACATGGAAGCAACATGATTGAAAAAGAAGTTGCAAAGAGATTTAGAGAGAGATAAGTTAATAGATTTCTAAGTGGGAAATAAACATGTGGATATTTCTATCTCATGTGAAAGCTCAGTAGAGAGTGATATCAACAGAGAAGGACTTTAATGATTAAGTGGATAGGATGGACCATTCTGTGGATACCAGTCTGTTTTTTACCCTAGCTCACTCCAGTCATTGCCCAGTAGGATCATAAAAAAAGTAGCTATGGTGGTAGGGATAGAGTTTATGCATGTGTTCAGCAACATGGACTTACACTCACTAAGGAAGACCCAGCTAAAGTCACTGCTTATTGTGTGATCTGCAATAATTAGAGACAAAAATGTGTCTCCAGTATGGCAGCATCCCCGAAGTGACCAGTCTGTTAAGTGGTAGCAAGTTGATTGCATGAGACCACTTCTATTATGGATGGTACATCATTTATTCTAACTGAAAAAAGAAAATTGCTCCAGACAGAGGTTTAATTTCCCTCTCCAAAACACTTATGGCAAATTTTCTATCTGTGAATTACAGTATGCCTTATTCTCTATCATACTATTCCACACTGCATTTGCTTCTAAACAATGTACCCAGTTCATGGCAAATAAATGTAGTAGAGGCATTTGGTCATGGAATTCAGTGGTGTAACCATGTTACGCATCATTACTGATAGACAGAATTGTGGAATGGTCTTTGAATACTCAACTACAACACAAACTGGGTTGCCATAGGTTTCAGTAATGAGAAAATGTTCTCTTGAGGCTGTACATGCTCTAAATCCACATCCACTTTATGGTGCTGTTCTCCCATAGGCAGGATTCAAGTGTCCAGGAATCAAAGGGTGGAAATAGGAGTGGCAGCACTATTATCCTATTCCTTCACTAGAAAAATATTTGTTTCCTACCCCTGTAACCTTAAGCTCTGCTGGTCTATATAGGTCTTACTTTCAAAAGAAAGGATGTTTATACCAGGAAGTACAATAATTCCATTAAACTGGAATTTATAACTGCTATCCACTCACTTTCTGTTCCTCATGTCTCTGAATCAATAGGTAAGGAAGGGAATCAATGTAATTCTTGGGGTGATTGAATCTTATTATCAACGGAGGTAAAGAAGATTTGGCTGGACTGTAGAAGATCACTGAGGATATTTCTTACTATTGCCATGTCTTGTGATTAAATTCAATTGAAAATTGCAACAATCCAATCCAGACAGGACTTTTAATGGTCCACATATTTTAGGAAAAAAGGTTTGTCAGCTCTCCAGTAAAAGAACTACTATCAGCTGAGGTTCTTGCTGAGGGTAAATAGGAATCATGTAATAAGTAGCAGAAGAAGGTAGATATAAATATTAGCTACAACCATCTGACTAGTTATAGATAAAAGGATTCTAATGTTTATATTTCTTCATTGTTTTGTTATAAGTTTGTTCATAATTATACATAGAGAAATAAATTTTTCTTCCCTATCTTATTGTCATATCACATGACATGTTATATTAACTTCATGTTGAAGTATTTAACTTATAGAATATAAAGTTTGAGTGAATACTACCCAAAGCCTTGCACCTTATTCTGAAAATGTAGTGTATTTCAGCATTTAAGGAATATGGTTAAGTATTGTTATGGAAACATATGGCTGTTCTTAACATTCTTAGTTAGACAGTTTTGGTTATATAATCTTTTAGTTAGAAATTATGTATGAGTTAAGGAGATGTGGATGAGTACCAACTTGTGAAGTGATGGAATTTGATAGTTAAGCTTATGTGTCAACTTGGCCAGGCCATGGTGTCCAGTTGTTTGATTTTAGTGAGCACTGGTCTGATTGTTCCTATGACAATATTTCATGGAGAAAATGATCAGTAAGTTGATTGCATCTTTGGCTGATTACATCTGTAACCAAATGTGAAGATTACCTTCACAATTAGGAAAGTCTCATCCAATGAATTGAGGGCCTTTAAAGGAGAGGTGGAAAATTTCCAGCAAAGATGACAGAGTAGGGAACTGCAGCACTTACTTCTTCCTTCCAAACAGGTAGGAAACAGGCAGGAACTGTCAGAAAACAGTTCTGGACCTCTGAAGGGGAGAAAAACACTGTGAAGCATCCAGGGAAGAACAGCAGGACGAGGTTGAGAAGCTGTGGCAAAGAACTGTGAGTAGCTTCTTCTGCAGGAGCAGCTGGTACTCTTCCCCTTCTCTTCAGTCAGATTACTCTTGGGTCCAGTCCCTGATTGCTTCCTGTAGACAGAAAGGGATATAAAAGTTCTCTTCCTCTAGAATTGGGGTAGGACAACTGAGCATGGAATACAGCTTTTGATTAGCAAATTCAGAGCACTAGGTCCTGGCTCTGAGCCATTATTTCAATATGCTGTGGAAAATATGAGCTCAAGCCATTGTTTCAACAACACCCCTGACAGAGGTAGTTGAGAATTAAAGAATCATTTCTTCTGTAGGGCTGTGATGAACAACATTCTGAAGGGCACCATCTGCATGGCAGGCCATGAGTGTAAACCTTTGGATAGCCTTCACAAGAGCCCTTTAATTTCTTTCCTGACACTCTTCCCAGGGCTCTCTGGGCATGATCTGCACACCTTTTATGATTTCCTGGCCTGCATTAGTAAGGAAATGCTAACTTAGGAAAATTTTTCCTGGGTGATCCTTTTCCCAGAATTTGTCCTCCAGGCAAAGCAGCTAGAGACAGTGAAAGGAGTATTAAAAAAAAATCTATGAAGGCAAAACCAAAACAAACAGAACAGAGATTTTCAGAGAAGGGACAGAAGAGAGGATAATTCAATTGCACAAAAAGCCCAATCTTAAAAATTGTGCCACATATCTAGAGAAAGAATCAGATGAAGAGCTGAAAAAATCTGATCAGTTAAACATGAGCAATTTTAGAAGTTTAGAATAATTTAAAACAAATGCAAAATAGAGCTTAATACAAAGCCAATCAAACACAAAACCCCAGGTAAGAGAGAAACTGACCTTCTGAGTAAACTCATCAAGATAATCAGATACCTAAATATCAACAAAAAGTCACAAACCATACAAAGAAACATGGAGATATGATCCAAAGGAACAAATTGTAACTTCAAAATTTGGAACAACAAATCAAAGTTGTTCAAATAAATGTCCTAAACCAATTCAAGGAGATGGTATAATATATGGTTAAAGAGAAAAGGATATTAAGAAGACATATGGTAGGCATAAAAAATGAGTTGAAAGTATAAAAAGAAGTATAACAAATTGGAGAATGAAATGCACAATAGAAGAGATTAAAATGACACCAGATGAATACAATAGCATAACAGATTTGAATAGGCAGAACAATTCAGAGACAAGAAGACAGGACTACTAAAAACCTACAGACAGAAGAACAGATAGAGAAAATAGTAGAAAACTATTTTAGCAGAATTTCAAGGATTTGGATGACAGCACAAAGTGCATAAACATATTCATCATGGGTGATCCAGAAGAGGAAAGGAGAAAAGGGGAAGGAAGAATGTTTGAGGAAATAATTGTCAAAAATGTACAAACTCTTATGAAAGACATAAATATTCATGTCCCAGAAGCATAACATACCCTAAACAGAGTAAATTTTAATAGACCTACTGTGAAACACTTACTATTCAGAATGTCAAAGAAGAAAGGTAGAGAGAGAATCTTTAAAGGAGTAAGAGAAAACGGATTCATGTAGAAAGGAACAATGATAAGACTATTAATTTCTCAACAAAATCCATAGATGCCAGAAGCTAATTTTATGATATATTTAAGATATTAAAAGAAGAAAACTGCCAGTCCAGAATTATTTTCTGGCAGAACTCCCTCAACAATGAGCAGGAGTTTAAAATATTTACAGATAAACAGAAACTGAGTGATTCATCAACAAGAGTACTTCCCTAAAGGAAATGGTAAAGGAAGTTCTGCAGGCTAAAAGTGAAAAAAAAAAACAGAGAGGCTTGGAGTTGAGTGTAGAAATGAAATTTATCAGTAAGAATAAGTAAAAGGGTGATAAGAAAGAGGAAAATAGGATATGGCACAAAAACCAAAGGATAAAATGTTTGAGGTAAGTACTGCCTTTCCAATAAAAATGTCAAATATTAATGGACTAAACTCCCCAATCAAAAAATAAAGATTGGTAAAATTGATAAAAAAAATGATCCAGCTATTTACTGTCTAAAAGAGACAAGCTTTAGACCAAAAAACACATTATTCTGAGTGGACTAAGTCAGACACAAAAGGGAAGATATTATATGATTCCATTTTTATGAACTAATTGTAATAGGCAAGCTGATAGAGTCAGAATTTAGAATATGAGTTATCAGAAGATAGATTTGGGTGAGAGAATTGTGAGTTAATGTTTGACTTGTATGGAATTTCTATATAATCTGATGACAAAGGTTTTGAAATGGATGGTTGTGATGGTACTACATTATTTTGCATGTAGGCAACAGCACTAATCTATAAAGGTGAATATGCTTGAAAGAGGATACTTTAGGATATGTATGTTACTAGAATAAAAATTAAAACACAAAACATAAGACTGCACTGCACAGTGCACTCTATTGTAGATGATGGACTATAGTTATTAGCACAAGTTTAAGAATGTTCTTTTATGAATTATATTAAACATATAATATCAATAGAAAATTGTTATAATAGAGTGGTATATGGGGAAACATCTACCTAAGGTAAACAATGGATGATATAACTAGTTTAATAACTTTTCATCAATTGTAACAAAGGTAACTACTGTTAAAAATGAGCAAGTATTTTTAAATGTATTACAATTAATAGTAGCAAATGATCCATACTGATGCAAGTTGTTTTTGGGGTAGTGTAGGAGAATCCTGCATTTTATGCATTATTATTTTTATGAATTCACAACTTCACCATTAATAGAACAAAAATAGAGCTGATGAATTCAGTAATCAGAAGAGAGGATTTCCATCTCAAATTCAGTCAGTTTTTCTCCTACGGAATTAATCGAAGATCTTCATTGGCATTCCCATTGACAGAGGAGGGGGAGCAGCATGAACAGTAGGAGGAGAAGGAGAATGACATGATGTGGATGATGATGATGGGGAGGTGATAAAGGGAAAAGTGAAGGTTTAACAAGAAAATTAATTAGATTAGCTATATCTGCAAGATTCTTCAGTTCCATTATATTATCAAGGTGCAAAATTTGAAATTCAGTGATGTAATATACCGTCAACTGTAGAGTTAGCTAGAAAGAAATTATTTGGAGCCACTGTAGTGAATAAGATTTAAAAGAATATATAGAACTTCCATTTCTACTTAGAATGTAGAAATCTACAAAGAATATTTCCTTAACCTTAACAATTTTAAAAAGCCAGATTATCTACAAAATTAAACTTTCCATGAACTCACAAGATAAATGAGGTTGAAAACATCTAAGAAATCAGAATACCAATGAGAAACAAGTATGTCATAGAGGAACAGTCAAAATGACTTGTTTTGCCTTTGGCAGAGGGTGAAAGAAGAATGTAGACAGTACAATAATATAGACAATACAAGCACATAGGAAGAATGCAGACAATCATAAAGTATAGCTAAAGACAAGTGTGGCCTGCAGGGTCAGTTGCATAAAGCAGATAGTCCTAGAACCAAGCAGGTTTGGTTTCATTCCCAATATATTCTCTGTAGTTCTCTACCAAGTGTTTATAAACAGAACATAGGGTAAATTGGGAGTACTTCAGTCAAGATCATTGTGCAACCTACAAAATAAAAAAGGTTTTCATCCTCTCTTATTAAATGAGGAAATGCCACTAATTTACAAATTATAATTTTATTCTGCCCTAATAATAGGTAAAATTTATTGAGATACACATCATAGAATAGTTTCTGCTTCCTGAAAGCATCAATGTAACATTAAATATTGACATCATTATACCCTTTCCCTAGTTATCGAACCAAAGCCTAAATTCTGTAATAGATTCTTTGCAATACCCTCTTACTCATAAAATACTTACTTCTACATAGCATGTGTTCATTCTCTCTACAATGAGAAATGAAACAAAATTTTTCAGCTATATGTGGTCCTGAGGCATTTTTCTAAAAAGCATTGACCATTACTAGGCCAAAAGATCTAGTGGAAAAGACAAAATCACTTATGGATGCATGAGAAATTTCATCTCAATGACATAATCTATTAGCTAGTGTCCAAAGTAATTTTATAAATAGAGCTTTTAAAAAGCACAAAAACACAAGAGAAGAAAAATATGCAATCAATGAGATTATCAGTAGAGCCAATATAGCTGAAGACAGATTTAGTGAGCTTCAAGATAAGCCAAATAGAATTAACAAAACAGAAAAGACTTTTTAAAAAAATTGTGGGGAATAGCATCTGAGTTCTGTGGGACAATATCAAACATTCGATATTCATAGAGATAGAAAGTTATAATAATAATAGAGGGGTATTTCCAGGGAAAATGGCAAAGTATGTAGCTCCAGGACTCAAGTTTATCAAACAAAAAAACTATTAAGCAGACAGGGGCAGTATGTAACAACTATTCTGAAATTCTAGAAGCCAGAGCCAGAACACCACAGAATATATAGGGAAGAGGAAAAGGAAGTGTCTGATAAACTACAGTAAAGGACAATTAATTATTCTCTCTGTGCAGCAGCTATAAGCACCTGACCCCCACTATAATAGCAGGCTGCCTTGGGATCCACTCTGTGTATAACTCACAGGTGAGAGAAAGGGACATAAACCCTCTTCTTTTAAAACAGTGGTGGGCACATTTTTCAGGTTCTGGTTTTGATTAGTGTTTCAGATCACTGGGGATTTAGCTCTGATGGCAGCAACTGTTTCACCCCTTCCCAGGCAAAGACAGAGACTCTCTTGTTTCAACCTTCCCTGGATGCAACATTGGCTATTCACTTCAGGCCTATAGAGATGGTTAAGTGAGAGGCTGCATTTATTGGCAGATCAGGAAAGCTCAGTTAGCGATCTTTTCTCTTGGAGTCTTTTGATCCCATCCTGGGGTATTAGGGCTAGTCAGCACCTTCATGGGTCTCTCGTCCTAGTTTTGACTGGGATAATGCTGACCTGGAAAGTTCTCTGAGGTGACCCTCAAACAAAAGCAGCTTGACATAGTGAAAAGAGAATAAATTAAACCATAAAAGCAGACACACTTGGACAAAAGCCTGCTGGCTTCAAACAGAGAAGGTAGGCTGTCTCTCAAAGAACAGAGATGACAACAAAACTCCTGTAAAGAGAGGAATACAAAGCAATTAGCAAGCAAAATCCCAAGACAATACAGAACCTGAGAGGCAGTTAAAAACCTGCACATTGCATTCACCACAGGCCAAAGTTCTCATTAGCTGGCTAGAAAACCAAGGAATAGACAACTAAGAAATAAAAAAGATATAAATCCTAAGGTTAGCATTTTAAATATTAAGAATATACACTGTGCAATAAAAGAGTGTAAAATAAAGAAAAAAAGGAGTCCTTGGCCCATTCAAAGGAAAAGGATAAAAATACAGACAACACCAATGAAGAAGTTGAAAATGTGGATATACTGAAAATGCCTTTAGTATTTATCTTAAAAATGCTTTAAGGGGACATCTGGGAAGATGGCAGAATAAGACAGGCTGAGTTCACCCCTGCCCTAAGGAAAAGCTAGAAAACTGGCTGAAAAATGAATAGAAAAGCAATTTCAGGCTGTAAGTGACATGTGAGGGTCTTCTTATATAGTGAGGCCCTAGCTACAAAAGCTGAAGTACTGAGATGCAGAGAACCAAAGACCACCAGCTAGTGCCAACAGCCTGATGTTCCCTTTCTAAGTGGAGGCCTCAGGCCCTGAGGGTGCACAGACAAGGAGATGGGGACTAGGAAGTAAGCAAAACCATGCTTCCTTGGACATATCCTACCCATACATACCAATCCATCCCATGACCCATGATCCATGACCCTCCACACCCCATGCAAATAATCCCACTACTGCATGTTCACTGCACCCTGTGCACCCAAGCTCTACCTCTTGGCACTCCAAGCACCCACACCCTGAATGTTTCCATGTATACTCATCCCAAACCCCTGCCTAGCACATGTACACATGTGTTCTGTGCATGCACAAAACCCCAATGAACCCCAAAAAGAATAAATCCAAATAGACCTACTCAATACACACATAATCAGTCTGTCAAATGTTGAAGAGAAGCAGAAAGTCCTGGAAGTGGCAAGAGAAAAATTATCAACTATGTACAAGGGAAATCATATACGAATGAGTTCAGATTACTCAACAGGCACTATGGAGGCAAGAACACAGTGGTATGACATATTTAAAATGCTGAAAGAGAAAGAACTTCAAACAATAATTCTAAACCAAGCCAAATTTCCTTCAAAATCGAGTGAGAGTGTTTCACTGCAATTTTCACAGTGAAACAAATGCTGAGAGAACTTCTCAAAAAGAGACTGACTCTAGAAGAAATACTAAAGGGAAATCTGTCATCCCCAAAAAAACAAAAAACAAAAACAAGCAAACAAACAAAAAAGACAGGAGAGAGAAGTCTAGAAGAGAGGACAGAATTGAAGAGTACCAGTAAGGGTAACTTAAAAGACAAAAAAAGAAAGATGGAAAGGAATATAAAGATTTGACAAACAAAATCCAAAGGATAAGATGGTGGATTCAAGAGATACATTTACAACAATAACTTTGAATGTTAATAGACTGAACTCATCAATTTAAAAATGCAGGTTGTCAAAATGAATTAAGAAATATGATCCAGCTATATGCTGCTTACAAGAGACTCATCTTAGACCCAAGGACATAAATACATTTAAAGTGAAATGATGGAAAAAGGTATTCCATGCAAGCTGTAATCCAAAGAAATCAGAATAGTTATACTAATATCAGGCAAACAAGACTTTGTATGTGAAGACATCATAAGAGACAAAGAAGGACTCTACAATTAATAAAAGGGACAATTCATCAAGAAGAAATAACAATCATAAATATTTATGCTCCCAATCAAAGAACTCCAAAGTACATGAGACAAACATGGGCAAAACTGAAAGGAGTGATAGACATTTCAACAATATAGTAGGAGAATGCTCTATCTTTTATAGATAGAACACCAGGCAGAGAATTAAGAAGAAAATAGAGCACCTAAATGATTTGATAAATTAATTAGATGTATCAGATATCTATATGTTGTTACACCAGGATATGCATTCTTCTTTAGTGCTCATGGAATGTTCTCCAGGAGAGATCATATACTGGGGCAAAAAGAGGTCTTTAAATGTTTAAAAAGTTGGAAATTATTTTAAAAAACTTTATCTGATCACAATGGAATGAAACTGGAAACCAAGAATCACCAAAGAACCACAGCTTTCACAAATATATGAAGATTATAATTAACTCTTAAAATAATGGGTCAAAGAAGAAACTGCTAGAGAAATTGGTAACTATCTGGAGACTAATGAAAATGAGGATATGGTATAACAGAACTTATGAGATGCAGTAAGTGCTGTGCTGAGAGGGAAATTTATTGCCCTAAAATGCTATATTAAAAAAAGAGGAAAGAGCCAAAATTGAGGGCTCAACTGCTCACCTAGATGAACTTGAGAAAGAACAGCAATAAACTGAGAGCAAATAGAAATTAAAATAGAATTAAATAAATAGGAGAGGAAAAAACAATAGAAAGAATCAATAAAATCAAAAATTGATTCTCATGAAGTGAATAAATTGATGGAAACATAGGAAGGTTGACAAAGACAAAAAGAAAGAGGACACAAATAAACTAAATCAGAATGTGGGGACCATTACCAAGGACACTGAAGAAATAAAAAAATCATAAGATGATACTATGAGCAACTACATGCCAACAAACTAGACAACTTAGATGAAATGGAAAAATTCCTGGAAACACACAAACAAGACACTGACTCAAGAAGAAATAGAAGATCACAACAAACCAATCTAAGTTAAGAAATTCAATCTGTCATAAAACATCTTCCTAGAAAGAAAAGCCCAGGACCAAATGGCTTGACAGGTGAATTGCCTCAAACACAAAAAGGACTAACACCAATTCTGCTCAAACTTATCCAAAAAAATAAGGCAAAAGGAACACTACTTAACATATTTTATGAAGCTAACATCACTGAGTACAAAAACTGGGTAAAGGTTTGTGAAAAGGAAAACTGCAGGCCAATCTTCCTAACAAAATATGTGCAAGAATTCTCAACAAAATATTTGCAAATTGAATACAATGACATGTTAAAAACATAATACACCACAACTGAGTGGGGTTTATACTAGGAATGCAAGGGTGGTTCAACACAAGAAAATCAATTAATATAATATAGCACATTAACAAATTAAAAGGGAAACATGATCATTTCAATTGATGCTGAGAAAGCATTAGACAAAATTCAAAATCTTTCCTGATGAAAACACTTCAAAAGGTAGGAATCAAAGGTAACCTTCTCAATATGATAAAGGCATATATATATGAAAAACCCATAGCCAGCATAATATGCAATGGTAAGATACTGAAAAGCTTTCACCTAAGATTGGGAAAAAGACAGACTGTCCACTGTCACTAGTATTATTTAACATTGTACTATATTCTAGCTAAAGCAATAAGGAAAAAAAGAAATAAAAGGCATCCAATTTGGAAAGGAAGAACTAAAACAATTGCTATTTGCAGATAACATGATTCTATACTTGAAAAAATCTGAGAAACCTATAGCAAGGTTATTTGGGCAAATAAATTCAGCAAGGTGGTGGGATATAAAACTAATGTACAAAATTCAGTTGTTTCTGTACATAACCAATGACCTAACTGAGGAGACAATTAAGGAAAAATTTCCATTCAAAATAGCAACTAAAATAATCAAGTCTCTAGAAAGAATTTATCTAGGGATGTAAAGGACCTGTGCATAGAAAATACATAACATTTCTAAAAGAAAGAAAGAAGATATAAATAGGTCAAAAGGCAATCATATATGTGGTTCAGTGGTAGAATGCTCACTTTCCATGTGGGAGACATGGGTTCAATTCCTGGACCATCCAGTCTCCCCCCCCAAAAAAATATAAAACAATCATACAAAGGTTAAATATAGTTAAGATTTCAATTCTACCCAAACTGATCTACAGATTCACTCCAGTAACAATAAAAATTCCAGCAGCCTAATTTGCAGACTTGGAAAAGCTAGTTATCAAATTCATTTCAAAGGGAAAGATAACATGAATAGTTAAAAATATCCTTTAAAAGAAGAAGGAAGTGGGAGGATTGACATTTCCTGATATCAAAGCTTATTATAAAGGCACAGTGGTCAAAACAGCATGGTACTAGCACAAAGATAGAGTATTGAACAATGAAAGTAAATAAGAGCACAGAAATAGATAACCAAATCCATGGTTAACTGATCTTTGACAAGGCCCCCAAATCCACTGAACTGGGACACAATAGTCTTTTCAATAAATGCACAAGGGAGAACAGGATATCAATAGCCAAAAGAATGAAATAGAAACCTTACTTACATGCTACAAGATTATCTCAAAGCTGATCAAATACCTAAATATAAGAACCAGTATCATAAAACTCCCAGATGAAAACGTAGGGAAATGTCTTCAAGATCTTACAACAGGAGGTAGCTTCCTAAATTTTCACTCAAAGTCCCCCCCAAAAAAAAGAAAAGAAAAGAAAGAAAGAAGGAAAAGAGATAAATGGGGACACTCAAAATTAAAATGCTTTTGTGCCTCAAAAGACTGTCAAAAAATAAAGAGGCAGCCAACCCACTGGGAGAAAATATTTGGAAATCACATATTGGATAAAGGTTTTATACCCTGTACATATGAAGAAATCATACAATTCAACAACCAAAGAACAAGAACCTAAATGTAAAATGGACTAAAGATATAAATACACATTTTTTCCAAAAGGTAATGGCAGTTGGCTTAAAAAAGAGCATATGAAGAAATGATCATTTTCATTCACTGAAAGGGAAATGCACATCAAGACTGCAATGAGATACCACCCGTGCCAATTTGAATCAGTTGTGAACCTCAGAAAAGCCATGTCTTTTAACACTTATTCAATATGCTTGCTGGGAACTTTTTTATTGTCACCATGGAAATATCACCCTCCCAATTGGTGGGTGGTAACTGTTGATTAGATGGGTTTCATGGAGATGTGTCTCCACCCATTCAAGGTGGGGTTACTTACTGGAGCCCTTTAAGAGGGAACCATTTTGGAAAAGCTTTAGAACTAATGCAGCCAGAGGCCTTTGGAGATGAAGAAGAAAAATGCCCCTAGAGGAGCTTCATGAAATGAGAAGCTGAAAGAGAAAGCTAGCAGACTTCATACTGTTCCCTTCTACTGAGACAGAAACCCCAAACTTCACTGGCTTTTCTTGAATGAAGGCAACCTCTTATTGGTGCCTTAATTTGGACATTTTCATGGCCTTAGAACATGTAAACTTGCAACTTAATGAATTCCATTTTTAAAAATCTGTCCTGTTTCTGGTATCTTGCATTCCAGCAGCTAACAAAGTATAACACCACCTCACACCTATAAGAATGGCTGTTAAACAACCACCTCACACCTATAAGAATGGCTGCAAAACAAACAGGAAGCTAAATGTTGGAGGGATGTGAGAAATTGGGACCCATATCCACTGCTGATGGGAGTGTATAATGGTACAGCCCCTATAGAAGATAGTCTGGCAGTTCTTCAGAAAACTAAATATTGAGTTTCCCTATAACCTAGCAATACCACTACTCCAGTAAATACCCAAAAGAGCTGAAAGCCGTGACACAAACAGACATTCATACACCAAGGTTCATAGCAGCATTATTCACAATTGCCTAAAGATGGAAATATCCAAGTGCCCTTCAACAGATAAGTGAATTAAGAAAATGTGGTATACACATATGATGGAATATTATGCAGCAGTAAGACAAAATGATGTCCTGAAGCACATGACAAAGTGGATGAGCCTTGAGGACATAATGCTGAGTGAAACAAGCCAGACACAAAAGGATGGCTACTGTATGAGCTCACTCTTTTGACCTTGGTAAAAGTAAAACCAGGGACTTACAATACAGATTATAGGGGACCTAGAGACACATGGAAACTTGAGATGGGTTAACAGTGAGCTAATGAGGTTGAATTTAATTTTATTGGAATTGATAGAAGTGAAGGCAGTTCACTAGTTAAAAATAATGTTACCACAGTGAAGGTGAGCATGATTGAAAAGGGTTGTATAACCTCATGTGTCCCACCAATTAGCACTACAAATATAAATTCTTGCATGAAATATTGAAAAGGTGTGAGTCTTGTGCAAAGAGTGTATAATTTCAGAGTATGTGAAGAAAAATGTTATTGTATGCTGTGTTTGCATGGAATGTGTTTATTACATTATGGGCTGTGCTTAACAGGAAAGCATCAAAAGTACCACAGCAACACCAAGGGTATCTAATAAGGGGAGGGACAAGAGTTAGGGGGAGGTTTGGATTTTCTATTGGTGAGGGTGTGTTCATTGATTATCTTTCTCTTGGAAACAATGGAATTATCAGAAAATTGAGAGTGTTAATGGAGAGTAACTTTTGACATTATACATGAGGCCCAGTAGTTGGAGGTGGTTGAAAGATGCACTGACTGAGAAGTAGATTGGTGAATGATGTTATATACATATAATTAAACATAATGCTAATACAAAAATGAACGAAGTTGTGAGGCATGCCACATTGTGAAAGAACCTGTAAGACATTTAGTGGGGCAAGATCAGGCAGAAACAAAAGACAAATATTGTATGATCTCATTTAGAAAACACTTATAAGGAAACCGGACCTTGGATTCAAAGGTCTTATAGCAGTCATATTTAATCCAGATCAGTAATTGTTATATATGGAGTTTTTGAGTCTGTTCTATATATGTAGAACCTAGTATAAAGAGATAAGAATTAAGCCAACCAGGATGGGCATGAGGTAATTCAGAATACAGGGGTAAGGTAGGCATTGTGTGTATTTTAGAACCTCACCTACTCTTTGAGAACAAAGGAAGAAAAGTTTCTTTGGTCAAGAACCTAATTTTTCTGAAACATAATCTAACTTAACCTGTCTCATTATCCAAACACAGGGAGCCTAGAATAAAATGAGAGCCTTTAATCCTGTATAGCTTAATGTAATGATTGGATAGATCCCAGGGTATATTAAGCAGATAATCAAAAAGTATTGGCAAAGTCCCTTCAGGGATGGGAGAAAAAATATGGAACTATTAAACTTTACCACCAGGGAAACCCAAGGTACAGTGTCAAGTAATAGGGACACACCAAATCATTGAACTTAAGGCTTGTTCTTGTGAAACTTATGTACGTTGCAGAGATCTGAATTAAACTCTTTAATATTGAGAATTATACTTACTATGAGCAAAAGATAGTAAAAATTGTCTTCCAAGAGCATATTCTAGAAATTTGATGCCCTCAATTCTTTCTTCACACACAAATATGTAAATCATAGAAGGACATCAAAATGACTGAGGAAATGTTTGTTCCCTTTCAGATAAATTAGCTTTAATATTTTTGCTCATGCATTTTTGTTGTATCCTGAAGTAAAATAAGGCAACCTAAAATTTTTGCTACAGTTCCTTTTAAATGGAAATTTCTCCCAGAAATTACATATCAAATATTTCAAGGGCCTGATATAATCACAGGGAAACGAGACTATTTCTTGCCTTTCATCCTGATAATGCCACAGCACCACTTATATTGAGGATCACTGATAATGCAACATTTGGTCATCCCTAAGGAACAATTTCCAAGGAAGATTGCTTGGCATGATTCCAAGGATAAAAGTTCAAGGACTAATGCAAACATGTTAGGTTTGTAACAGAGAATTGCCTACCCCTTAGAAGCTGCATAATTTTGACATGATTGTTTATAATTCCTTTGTGATGCTCTTTTTTTTACTGGATAACAGAGAAGGTATTTCTAGTGAAACATTTAATGTGGACTTTCATGGCAGAAAGTTCAAATTGTTAACCACCAGGGATAGAATAGAACATTTTTCATAATGATTTTTTTTTATATAATCAAAAGAATGACATGATCTTAGGAGTAAACATTACTCACTACACAAAAATTAGAATGCAACATAATTCAAAGAAGAAAATAAAACTCATTTATAATTATCAATCTTTACATGTCTTTTATTCCAACTATTTTCTTTTCTGTCTATAATGTTTATTTATATATAAGTAAGTATGCATTTGCATAATTTTATCATACTCTATTTTCAGTAACTTATTCTGATTTTTTCACTAAATAATTATAATACCTTTACCTAAGTTCAATTAGGCTTTTTTAAAATGCACAGTTACATACATTTTCCATTGGTTTGGTGCCCTGTCATCACTCACTATCCTCTAGGAGTGTGCACCTGCTGATGAATGGGTCTTTTTAAGTTCAGGAGAGAATTTATTGGTGTGGATAAAGAAGTAAGAAAATAATATCTATGATTTATATAGACAAATGTTTGGGTTTTTTTTTTAAAATTAGTGAAGCTGAGAAAGGTATTTTTCAGAATACCTTTCTGAAAGTAATTTTATCACTTTTTAAATTTTATTACTTAATTTTCATTGCCTGGATTCCAACAGTATATCTCTAACAGTGAAATGATATTTGTGGAGGATTGGAAGCGAGAAACAGTAAGTGAACCTAACTTCCTTGCCCTGCTTAAAGTAGAACAAGAAAACATTTTATTAAACACTTTATCCCTCACAATTATTCAATTTGATTATTATTTTTAGAGTTTCTATTGCTCCCTTTACTTTTGTTAATTTTTGATTCATGTGTTTTTAAGCTCTATCAAGGATTTTTATTTCTTTCTGACAAATTGGCTCTAGTATTATTTAATACTAACTATTGTATCTCTGGAATGTAGAGGTCTCCCATGTCTAATAATAGAGTCACAGTTTTTATATACTTATATTCAGAAGATATATATTTATTCGTCCTTGTACTTTTCACCTGTCTCATAAATATTGCACAATTGGTTCATACTTTTAGTTAATTCATAATAATTCTGCCTTTTTTGAAGTGTTTAATCCATTTCCATTTAAAATAATTATCGATGTGCTATTTTTAATTTATGCCATCCATTCTTAGTCCTTTGATCCCTCTCTTCTGGCTTCTTCTAGGTTAAACAAATGTAGTATTCAATTTTGTATATTGGATTTTTGAAGCCATACTTCTTTTTATTATATTGCTAATGATTACTCTAAGAGATAACATTCCATATATTAAATTATTTTAGTGTACTTAAGATCAATATTGTACCACTTTACATAAAATGTAAGAACCCTAAAACACTTCACTTCCATTTACTCCTTGTCATTTCTGCCATTGTGCCATTTATTTTACTCTCATATAAATTACAGATGTGAAAGTACATTATTATTATTGTCATACATGCTTAGTTTTCTTTTGCAGAATTTCAAAATATTCCCAATGCCTGGTGCTCTTCATTTCTCTTGGCAGAGTTTTTCTGGTGATTTTCAGAATTTTTTCTTCTGAACATCATTTCTATCTATCATATCATAAAATTTTCTTCTGAGATTATTATTTTTCATCCTAAAGAACTTCTATTGGCTCTTCCTGTACTGCTGGATTTTGGCAGTGAATTTTCTGAAGTTTTATTTATCTACTGTCTCTATTTCATCTTGCTTTTTTTAATCCTTGCTTTTTAAGAATATTTTCAATACATATGGAATTATTCTTCTTTTTCCTTTAAACACTTCTTAGATTTTTTTGTTTTCTAATCTTATAGCTTCTTATGAAAAAATAGTCATAACTGATATATTTTTCCCCTGCAGGTAATATATTCTTCCTGCCACATGTGACTGCTTTTAAGTGTTTCTTTTTATCTTTCATATTTTGTATCCCAAGTATGCCATTCCTTGGTGCATGAATGTGTGGGTGTGTGAGTGTGTGTGTGCATGTGTGTAGGAGTTGGGTTTAACCTGCTTTAGTTATTCAGAACTTCATGGATTTGCACATTGATATTTTTCTCAAAATTTTTATAAAATCTTTTCCATGTTTAAACTTTTTATTGATTTACATAGGCTATGTTATTTTTCACTTTTTATCGTTTTGAAAATTTTTCTGATCTTGCTTCAAGTTGACTTATTCCTCTATGCTTCCAACCTACAGTTTAGTCCTTCCAGATAATTTTTCATTTCAGATATTTTACATTTCATTCTGGATCATCTTGGAAACTGTTTCCATTAACTTCTTTTATTTGCTAATATACTTCACATTTTCTCATTTTGTCATATGCTTAGTTTTTATTATATATTTTCTGAATGATAGATTCTGGAGGATTTGGATTATCTTGACTTCCTTTAAAGGTTATTCAGTTTTCTTTGGAAGGCAACAAATTAATGAGAGTGTGTTTTTGCTCTCTGTTTTATTTTATTTTTTATAAGGAATTTCTAATTTGTAATTAAGGTTTTCTCCTTAATCTTAGTTTAGTATTAAGTTCAGGTGTCCACTGGGCTGGGTGTTCATCCCCTATTGATCTGCTGTTGTGGGCTTAAATCATCAAACTGTGAAACTCATCTATGGCTGATTACATCTATAGTCAGCTAAGGGGAGTGTCTTCCACAATGCTTGAGGCTTAAAAGGGGGTGTCAGAAGAGGGGAGCTCAGACCTAGATATTTGGAGATGCAGAAAGGACACCAACTAGGGAAAAGTCATTGGAACCCAGAAGCCAAAATACAAGGTTAGCAGACATCACTGTGTGCCTTCCTATGTGGCAGAGAAGAATTTCTCTTCCTGAATGTAGGTTCCCCAATAAAATTCATGTCTCAGTCTGTGCCTGATGTTTTCTTTGGTCATTCAGTTGGATAGGATATTGCTGGCCAGGCAATTAGTGAGCCAGCCAGAAGACCAAGGAAACTTGCTACCAGCAGCATAAGAATTCTGTGAAAGAAGACTCTCAAGCAGGTATTATTGGGTGTCTTAAACATCCATGTGGGGAGGGATAAATGTCCTCATGTATGAGTGTGGACTGCCAAGGGAGTATTGGGATGTCTATAACTCCCCAGCAGGACTGATAGCTATGCAGGCTGCAGGACAATTGGGGTTTCATAAGAAGGGAGAAATCCATGACTTTACTGCTGCTGTCATCCTGCTTCTTTTGGAGGCTGTGCACTCAGCTTCAGAGAAGGCCTTGGTGGATGTGGTAGTTAGATTCAGTTGTCAACTTGGCCAGGTGAAGTCACCTAGTTTTGCTGCTGCAAACATGAGCCAAAGGAATGTGAACCTCACCTGTTGCTGATTACATCTGCAGTCAGCTAGGAGGCATGCCTGCTGCAATGAATTATGTCTGACTTAATTGGCTGGTGCTTAAATGAGAGAGTGCAATATAGCACAGCCCAAGCAACTCAACATACCTCATCTCAACACTCTCAGCTCAGCCCAGGCCTTTGGAGATGCAGAAAGAAATTACCCCAGGGAAAGATGTTAGAACCCAGAGGCCTGGAGAGAAGTCCAGCAGAGACCATCCTGTGCATTCCCACGTAAGAAAGAACTTCAGTGGAAAGTTAGCTACCTTTCCTCTGAAGAACTAACAAAACAAATTCCCTTTTATTAAAAGCCAATTCATCTCTGATGTGTTGTATTCTGTCAGCTAGCAAACTAAAAAAAGTGGCCAAAGCTAAAACCCTCATCTGTGAGGATAATTCTAGGGAAGCCTGCTTCCTCAAGGTGAGGAGGAGTCATCCACTTCCTTGACTGTTGTGATGGTAGGTAGATGTAGTTGGCCATTGTTATGTACAGTACAGCCAGCAACAGCCAACTGTCTGGAGAAAGACAGAGAAATCCACAGGTTGAAGGAAGTGTCACAGTTAGAAAGAGATATTCATAATTTTACCTCTGCTTTAGTAATAGGACTTTCAGGGTTACGGTAAAAGAAATGATGATACAGAAGTGCTGGTCTGTCACCTTTTAAAATTAAGAGGCAAAAAAATAGACTCAGACAAAAGTAAGAGCTATGTTAGCTAAAAAGTATTGGAAACCAAAAACCTGGAATCCCTGGGAGGACATAAAGAAAACAATGATACAGCTAAAGAATTTGCAAAAGTGCAAATTGTCCCTTTAACAGCCCTGTTTGGCCAGTAAATAAAACAACAGTTATGAGGGAATACTCTGCATTTCATTTAATTAACTCTGTGAATTAAATTGAAAACTTCTCCTCCTAATAACCAAAAAGAAAACGCTATACCCAATGCCTGCCTAATATGTTCCACACCTGCTAAGCAGTCTTCCTTATGAATACAAAAAAATAAAGATGTTTATAAAGCAGCAGCCATGATGTGGCAAATGGCAAAATATTAGGATTCCCTCTAAAGTTCTCTGATTAATACCTGTTATAGAAGATTGTGAAACATTTTCAGCTTTGCCCTCACTCAATGCCCTGTAGGAGTGAACATATACATAAATTAATATGCCCTAACAGATTTCACAAAACTGTAAGGACAAAATACCTTCAGGGTTTAAATTATTGTGGCTTTTTTGTGAGGACCAATGTAATACCTACATGTGCCACTAACTCTTATTAAAGATTGCATATTACTGTTTAAAATATGCATTGTCTAAAGTATTTTAGGTATTTAGCATGATTCTGAGAAGTTTGGTTTTGATGGTAATTGTATGTTGTGAGATGTTTGCTTAAAGACAGTTTCCAAAATTATTTTGGTAACTTAAGTATGAAAGATACAAAGTATGTGCATTTATTAAAAGGAAAAATATAATAATTTTGTGTTAAATAATTAATTTTTACAGAATAAGACAGAAGAAAATGTAGGAAAACTGAAATAGTTATAGTAAGTTACAGAAGGTTCACAGAAAATAAAGTTTGTTTCTTGTAGTCAAAGTTGGGTAAAATTTAATGTCTATGTACAAAATTTTTGTAAAGTTTTAATATCAAATAATATACTGATACAAAACTAAAATTTCATTTTCTTTCTGTTAAAGTGACAAAGTTTCCTTAGATCATTAGTTTGTATTTAGTGAAAAGCTGTAAAATGTTTTTCTGAATAATGAGTGTAAAGGGCAGAAAGTCTGTGTTTTACCAGGATAATTTCTTATAATTTATGTTGTCTTCATGATGTCCTTGATTGTTTAAGATTATCAAGTCTTCTCATTTTTAAAAGAACTAAGTCTTTTCCAAAAATCTTTTCTGGGTATCCCCATTTTGAATTCCAGCTTTTGATGAAATGGCTGCTGGTTACATGTTTGGTTAAATCCTCACATGGGGCACTGTTCTCTTGGGTCTCCATTTCTAGAAGCCCAAAATTTTCCAGACTATCAATTTCTGGTTTCTTTATACCCAAGAGTTCACTTCCTAGCTTATCTCTTTCTTGTCATATTTTACAATAAGCTACAAGGATAAGCCAGGCAGCATATCCCACATTTAGTTTGGAAATCTCTTCTAAGTACCCCAGCTCACCATGTTTAAATTCTGCCTTCCAACCAACACCAGTAATCAATTAAAACAAACAATAATTTGAGATTTACTAAACTAATTATATTTTCTGAATTTATTTTCTGTAACAGGGATTTTCATTTACTGCTTCTAAATATAATGTTCATTTTAAACAATTATATAAAACATCATGGATGTGCCACAGTGGCTCAGCAGGAAGAGTTCTCACCTGCCATGCCAGAAACCTGGGTTCAATGTAAAGTTTACCACTTTAAAACAAGGGTCATCTTCCTTCCAGTTTGCAATGACACACACATTTTATCTAAGTCTTTATTGGAAATATCTTCAGAATCCATATTTCTACCAATAGTATCCTCAAAGCTTTCTCAGCCTTTTCTAGCAAACTTCTCAAAATTCTTCCAAAATCTTCCCCTTATGCATTTTTAAAGCCATTCCAACATGTTCCACATTTGCAAACCATAGCCTTCCACTTCTCTGGTATAAAAATCTGTTTTGATTTGCTAAATGCTGCCAGAATTTAATATACCAGAAATGAATTGGCTTTTTAATTTAAAAGTTTATGGTTCTAAGGCCATAAAAACATCCAGAAAGGCAACCAGACAAAGATACTTAACTCAAGAAAGGCTGATCTGGGAAGCATGTGGTTGGCATCTGCTGGTCCTTTTGTTTCAGGTTTCAAACAACTTCCCCAGGGGCATTTTCTTTCTGCCTCTCCAAACTTCTCTCTCTGTGTCAGCTCTGGTTCCTGTTGAGCTTCTGTCAGCAATCGCAATTCCTGGCATCTCCTGTGGCTTCTGAATTTCCAAATTTTTGTGTTTCTGTAAGCCCTGAGTTTTGTCCAAAATGTTTTCTCCTTTAAAGAACTCCAGTAAACTAATCAAGACCCACCTAGAATGGGCAAAGTCACATCTCCATATAATAAAAGGTCACACCCACAACTGGATGTGCCATATCTCCATGGAAACAATCTAGACAAATTCTCCACCCCACAATATTGAATCTGGATGAAAAGAAGCATGGTTTTTCTGGGGTACACAACACCCTCAAACCAGCACATTGTGGAAACCATGATGTTTTGCTTGTTTGTTTGTTTGCTTTTACATGTGCAGGCACTGGGAATCAAACCCAGGTCTCTGGTATGGCAGGTGAGAACTCTGCCTGCTGAACTACTGT
Organism: Tamandua tetradactyla; assembly: GCF_023851605.1. Taxonomy (NCBI): domain Eukaryota; kingdom Metazoa; phylum Chordata; class Mammalia; order Pilosa; family Myrmecophagidae; genus Tamandua; species Tamandua tetradactyla. The sequence goes on from NW_027518250.1 coordinate 783,397, forward strand.
GGCACACTCATGATGTTTTATATAGTTGTTTAAAATGAGCATTATATTTAGAAGGAACAAATGAAAATCCCTGTTAGAAAAAATAAATTCAGAAACTATAAATAATTTAATAATTCTCAATAATGTCCTTTAAAAATATTCACAGTAACCAATCTTAACCAGATACTGTAATTGGAAGGAAAATATATACAGGTTTAATAAAATGTAATAAGTGAATAAATAGAGAGTAGCTTCAATATATCCCTGCAATAATATCATAGGATTTCATAAAATGTTCAGAATATTACAGTAGTTTATATTATAAAATTGTCAAATGAAACTTGTGGGAGTTAGACCACTGAAATATAAATAAGAGAAAATACACACACCTAGTTACACATCTAACTGCACTGCATGCATACACACCATTCTCATCATGTAAGCTAACTTTTGTCACTACCAAGACTCCAAAAAAGAATTTTGCTTTTGGTATATGAGATGTGAGAACTTCCTACCTATTTGACTCCATAAAGTAATATATACAAAGTATAGATCTATTTATTCTTTTTTTGGCAGGGGGGAGGGGTGGGTGCATGGTCCAGGAATCGAATCCATGTCTCCCACATAAAAGGTGAGCATTCTAATATTTATTCTTATTTATCTATCTAAATATATCTGTAAATCAGTATGACATAGATAATATATACATAGGAAATATTTGTAAAAACTAGAGTTTTCTGAATTTCAATATTTACTTGACTGTCCAAATACCAATGAAAAATATAAACATAAATACAATGGAGTCCTTGGCCTTAATGAATTATCACTGTTTCTAGAAACTAGGATAAAAAACAAATAAAACTATTGCTTATTAGCTTGTGGGTATAAAATAACAATCTATAAATACAACCTCACACATACAAAAATGCAAAAAATATTTACTTGCTAGATGCTGAGAAGAAAAATAAGAGTAAGCCATTCTTTTTCTCAAGGAACTCCCAGTCTTCATCTTATTGGATAGAGAGAAATGTTATACACCCACTCATTTCATTAAAAAAAATCTCGTCCAATTAATCTTTGATTCCTTTCAACATATATCTTAAATACACTGTCCCCATTCATTTCTGTGATTGCTACAAATGACTCATGCATAGTAAAGGCAGTACTGAAGGATTTTGTAACAATGTCTGGGAGAATTCCTTTATCTGGGTTTACATTAAAGAATAATTATTCAGCCTTGTAATTCTCTCTTCAAGGAACAAAAAGGCACTTTCTTTTTTCCTTTTAACACTATGGACTCATTATTACCAAAGCTTTCTGCTGAATTTGGAAAATAAGTATATCTCTATATATTCCAAAACTATTGGAGGAAATATGTTACAGCTAGTGCTTTATTTACTAACGTACACACACACACACACACACACACACACACACACACACACACACTTTTGTTTATTAGGTGTTTGGCCTTAGAAAGTTACCATAAGGTTACATGGAAATTAAGTCCTGCTATTCTTAATGGAGGACACACTCTACATCAAAAACTAATTGTTTTTCTATGTAATCAAAAATCAAACTCATCACAGATAAGTGATCAAAATTTTAATTCTGTTAGCAAAACGACCCCACATCATGAAGAAATTTCTTCATATTACTTGAGTGCCCCATTAGTGCTTGAACCTCATTGAACTGACCCAGTTTTTTCACTGGGCTGATATTTACTTTTATTAGTTCTGTACTCTTTCCTGCTTTGCTCTTGGGCTATCAACTACCATTTCTTATGTTACTAGAATTTAGCAATCCTTCTGTCTTAACATCTTAATATTCTACCCTCAATTTACTAACAATTGAGAAAGAAGAATATCTTGTTATATTAAGCCACAATTTAATATTTTCCCCCTGTTACTATGCATGCTCACGGTAAGGCAATCATTTCAGGTGTTGTTCAGATGCCTCTCTACTTAATTGCATATTATGGTTCACATTACAAATTTCAAGTCTCTAAGTCAGCATTTAATGTGTATTATGCCATTCGAGGTAACTAATGTTTTCTCAATCATTGGAGTAATTAAATGAATAAAGTCATCCAGGTTTGTTTTAATGGTAAGATGCATAGATCAGTCATGGAAATAATTTTCTCTCTATGATTTTTCACATCTATCTTTCTCAGACTGTAGATCAGAGGATTCAGCATTGGAATGATGATGATATAGAACACAGATGCCACATATGTCTGGGTCAAGGAAGATGTTTTATCAGGATATAAATATGTGAAAATCAGGGACCCATAGAAGATTGTTATACCCAGAGGTAGGACACACAGGTGGAGATTTTCTGCCAGCCTGCTGCATACTGGATTCTCAGGATGGCTGAGATAATAGCAGTGTAGATGACTGTGATAATGAGAGGAGAAGTCATCAGGGAGAACCCAGCTAAGACAAAGATCACCATCTCTAGGCTGGATGCATTCATACAGGACAGGGCTAAAAGAGCTGTCATGGTCACAGAATAAATGATGGATACTAGAATTGCAGAATGGTAGATGCTTATCAGCTAGTAGGAGATCAGAAAATTTGTGAAGCCTATCACATGTGGCATGCCTCCCAGACAACTGCACACATTCTGGGACATGACTACTGAATAGCAGATTGCTATATAGGGCTCATAGGCCAGTGATCCCAGAAGAAAACACTCACCACACACCAAACCCACAAAAAAGTGCATTTAGGCAAAGTAGCCAATAAACGAGATGGTTTTCTGATTTGGATGGGAAGTTGACCACTGTCTTGGTTGTCACAGAAGAGGAATGAAATATTTTGAATGATAAAGTGCTAAGGAAAAAGTGCATAGGTGCATGAAGCTGAGAATCAATTCTGCTTAACATAATTACTCCAAAGCACCCCAAAATAATTAATAGGCAAATGAAGAGGAATAGAAGAAAAGGCTAACTTGTAGTTTAGGGTAATCTGCAAATCCAAAGAGGGTGAAGAGAGTCAGCTCAATGAAATTGCATCCAGCTACTTATCCTAACTCAAGACTTTGATTTACTTGTTTGAATAGCAATAAAAAAACCAGAGAAGGATTCAAGTCTACAAATCAGAACCTATTTAAACACAAATAATGAGAGGGCAATAATTTAATGGCCTAAATTTACTTGATAATTTATGTGTGATTTTAATTTTTTTATGTAACAATATGGAGGCTAACAATATTTCCATGCTCACAATTGTGTGAAATTGGTAGCATTTATAAAAAACTATGTATCTGAAATGATTTGAACAGATTACTACTCAGACATTCTATTCTTTATCATTATTATTAGGTCTAAATTGATTCACTTCTGATACCATTAGAAAATACAAAGCTGATTTGGGAAAGGAAGCTCCATAGTTTGTGAGTTTAATGATACATTTGTATGGCAGTCATCTTCTCAACACTTAACTGCTACTTCCAGGGTTATTTTTGAAGATGAATAATACTTAAATTGGCACTGATAATAGTTCCTTACACTTAATGGAGCTTTATTAGATTATGTAAAAAATATAATAACACAAGTAGAAATATACTGCTTGCTTTGCATTTTTATGCCAAAACATTTAATGCATTTTTCTATCACATGCTCTTCCTCTCTGTGAGCTACAAAAAATAAGGAACACAATCTACAATATATTTCAAATTGTGAATGTGTGTGCACACTGTGGTTAAAATAATAAAGACATACTTACCTATGATATCAAGCAAGAAACAATTATTTTTCCAATAGTGATTTCAATGCAAAGATAAAAACCCTAAACACAGTAAGATAAATATGATTTTTTATACAGAAATCATAGAATTTAAAACATAATGTTACTTCTCATTAGAAATTAGAGAATTTATTTTCCTAATGATTGACATTGTGTATCAGAATTTTAAATTTTAAATGTGAAATAAACTAATTTCTATTAAAAATTATAAATTTGGCCATACATTAATATTTTCACATTATTAGTTCATATTCATATTATTTATATTTCATATTCATATTATTTAATTTATATGTATTTACTGGATTTTGAGAAAATTAAGCAGGTTATGTTCCCAGGAGGAAGCTGGATTTCAGGAAATTTATGTCACTAACCCAATGTCACCTAGCTCAACAATATTATAGCTAAAATATGTATTACATAATTAGGTTTTTTTCCAATTCTATGTCATCTATTTTTCTAGAGATGGATTATTTTTTACCAGGGGTCAAAATTCATTCATGCCTTCATTTTTTTATCATAGGGTCCATTATTCCAGAACTATTCACTTGTTTTCTATAGAAAAAAAATCAACTTGTGCTTTTATGTCCCAGAAGAGGGTCAGTGTGGATTCTCCTGGGGACATCCCTGTGGAATTCAAGAATAACTCAAGAACTAATAAAATAATCCACATGCTTAATATTCAGAGCCTACTTTGAGTTAGCAGTTCAGTTTCACAGGTAAAAGATTTATTTTTTCTTATCACTTACAAAATATTTCAGAAGCTATAATCAGGAATCTCAAACTTTGTGCTTTAATATATTAATATTGCATGCCTTAATATTTACATTTGATATAGTTGATTCTAGTTAATTTGGTGTTATACTAAAGCTGTAACTGCATTCCTTCCAGGGAACATAAGAAGGAAAATAGGAGGGACCTCCTACATAATTAGGTAAATAGATCTATAATGAGAAATTTGCTTTAACTTTCTTGTTGAAAGTTAATAGTCAGAATAGGGGCAGGAGGAACAAGACACTTTTTTAAATGAAGAGAAAATTAGTGTGTAACTAGTCATTGAATATATGCTGCATTGGGCTCTTTTTTTCTAATGGAGGAATAAAAATTAATTTGAAATTTATTTTACTAGTTGGCTAATTGATCTGGCAGTCATTTTAATTAGTTTGTTTGCTTTTGATTTCATGTTTGTTTTTTAGTTTTGATGGCTTTATGGATGAATACAAATAGGTGAGGATTGTATTTTGTAATTTTTCTAAGCAATGACTCCAGAATTTTGGCATGTCTCAATGGTATTGTAATATAGTCAAGTGGAAATAGCATCGAGAGTGGACTCAGAAAAACCTGAGCTGAATCCTTGCTCTCTGAATAGCTAACTGTGTGAGTTTGTCATGTTCTACCTCTAATTGGGTCTGAGAATCCTCCTCTATGGAAGGACCCTAATATTTTTAGATTGTATGTTGCTATGTAGATTACACAAGCCAATGTACACAAATTTCCCAATCCTCTGACTTAATATGTGATAGCTGTTATCAAAGCTTTCCTTCTTCTCAAATTGAACATTTGTAAAACTCTTGTCATGGACGTCTGTTACTTTAAGTTTTCCACCTAGATGAGAGCTGCACAAATGGTTTGGAGTCTTACAAAATGATCATATATATATTTTCTTAAATCATTTAAAAAAATGATTTTTTTAAATGCAGTATCATTTCCTCAAATATTACTTAAGAATTGCCTGTTTGAAGATCAGCTTGATGAAGCAGCTAAATCTTAACTTCTTCTCTGTCATGTATCCAGTTTCTTGTAGTGAAGTAAGAGAAATTCTCTAATGCACTTCATTTGATATAAAATATACCTTCATTCATAAACCATCTTCTTAATTTACAGACAGAAAACAGAAGACATCGACAGTTGCCAGGAAATTATATTAGCAAGATTATCAGGGAAATTAAGGGAAAGCACTATTATTTACTGTCAGAGCAAAGGCAGATTGTAGGGAAATCGATGAATTTTACTGGCAACTCACACATAGAATAATGAGATTCATTGTGTTTAATATTAATAGAATGTATTTTAATAAACAGATAGTATCATATAACAAAGATATATATAATTAAAAGAAGAAATACTTTATGGTTTGAAAGACATTCATTGCTCAATGCTTTGATGAAAAAAATTGGTTTTACATCTTTCTATTCATTGTCTCTCACATAAATAAAATTTGGGTGCCATATTTCAATTGTATGTATCCTAAACATAAAATAAAACTGTAATTTAGTAGAAAATAATTTAATGCCACTCATAAATAATATTCCGTCACCATAGCATGTAAGTGTAGTTGGGCAAGTTAGGCCTGAAAATTTTAGTCAAGTTTATTATTCTTTTTTTTTGGAAGAATGAAGTTACTTTTCCAAGCTCATATTATCATTAGGCGTTAAATCAGAAATTTTAATACCTTAGAGACCAAATATAATGTTTTCACTCTTTCATAAGTGTTGTCTTGTATCATACATGATGAAGAAGTGAAGGTTAGAATTATAATGTAGCTGAGATTTCTTTTGGGTATGCCAGCCAAATATATTTTGTAATGAGTTCATTTTGTAGAGTATCTACTGGTATATTTTTTAAAACTTGCTTGAATGTATATTTTTAGTTCCTTTCACTATAGGATTATGGGAAAGTAAAAGAGTGGGGGCATGAAGGTGAAGGAATAGAGAGAATGAGGATTACTGTTAGCAGAAATATAGTTTTATGATACACAATGCATTAATATATTTATATTATGAATCAATTTGTTATTTTATTAATATAGCCATTCAAACTACATTAGTAATAATTATACTTTTGTGTGGATACATGTGTGGGTGTTCTCTACAAGTAGAGCATATGCTTGGATTTGTACAGAAATCAGAAATTGCCTTGATTATATACTTTTTACTGCTGAATTTTCTAAGTATCAAATGAGTGTTTTTTTGTTCTCTAGCCCTATATTTATGTTTCTATTTACTCTTTTTAATCATCTTCCACATGGCTCTGTCATAACCTTTCTTGATAAATAATGATATATGGCTTTTGTCTCTTTCCAATTGTAGTTTTAAGCTGATTTCCTTATTCTCTTCTTAGTGTAGACTCTAAATATGACAAAACTCTATTGTATTTCCTGTTGTGAGTATAAATAATTTGTAAGTCATGGAATGCAGCCCAGCCCAAAGCACAAAAGATATTTCATTCCTTTACACCCCAGAAAACTTGCCAATTTCTTAAGAACGTATTAAAAACCTTAGTCTACATCATTCTGAAGGAAAAACAGATATCACCACGCCGAAATCTCATGCCTAACTATGGTGGGTACAGTATTGTGCTTCAGTCACTGATACATTCACCCAAATGCAGGTACCTCTTTCATGTTTTGCTATTTTTTCTGCTTTTTGTTTTTAAACCATTTTTTTTTGGTCATGCACTTTTCTTTCCTCATAATCCTCTAATGAAACACTCTGATGGTGTAGGGAAAATATCAGAATTGAAATATTGCACTGTAGTAGAACAATAACTGTAGATTTATACAATCAATTTATTACTGATAATTTTATATTATTTTAGAAGCTTCATAAGCAATGATAACATATTAAATATAAGGCTATCATTTCTCTTTGATAGAATTATGTCTGGAAAACCCAGCCAAAGACTTTGCAGAAATAATGAGCAAATGCACAGAGAGATATCTTTCACAGTTATTGTTAACATTTGAAAAGCAATTACAATGGTACAATAACTTGAAGAGGCTAAAAATGGACAACTTAATGTCAGGTTTTTGAAGAAAAAAAACTGAAAAAAAAAGATTTCACTGTTTTTGATGACATACTAGGTACATAAACTTCCAGAATAATTTCTGCTGTTTTATTCACAACAATTCCAAAGGAACTAAAACAAAAGGATCATTGCCAAGAAAGAGTGGATAAAATATTTTGGTGTAAAAAAGCTGTCCTGTAAGATAAATTGAAAGATAAATCTAATTTGTCCCAGTTTTAGCCATCTGGGAACATTTTAAAATTAGATAAATTTCAGCCTGTTTTCCTTTTTTAAATTCAGCACAATTATGTGAATTAAATATGGCTTCTCCACTTTTATAATCATGATCATCAAAGAAAAGATTTTCATGTATGTTGGAGCAACTTTTGGACTGATACTCGTGTTACCCTCCACTGCAACATTTTTGCATGTAAAAATCCAGATATTACTTGTTTTATTGACTTTTAAGATGTGATATAAGTAAAGGTAGTAGAAAATTTAACAGAAAATAACCCACTTAAAGTCAGTTTTTAAATTTTTTTCATATGACAAATTTGCAAAAATATTAATGAAACCATGTCTTTCTTTTATTTATGCAGAGGAATGCATCCATTTGGGCTCCATTCCTTCATCAATGGCTGTTCTTTCACTGCCTAGCTTATCATATGCCCTTCTAAGAAAGAGACATGGAGATATAATTGGTTGAACCCTATTTCACCAGATATTGCCTCACAGCCCTATATAAACCACAATGTCAGAGTTATCATCACATTCGGAGTTATGCAATATTAAGTTGAAAAATTTGACAGCTATCACCATGTTTATATTGAGGGGCTTCACAGATGATATTGAGCTAAATGTCTTCCTGTTTTTCCTATTTCTATCAATCTATCTTTTTACTTTGATAGGAAATTTGGGACTGGTTTTATTGGTTATTGGGGATTCCCGGCTCCACAACCCCATGTGCTATTTTCTGAGTGTGTTGTCATTCATGGATGCCTGCTATTATTCAGTTATAACTCCCAAAATGTTTGTAAATTTACTGGCAGAGAATAAAACCATTTCATTTTTTGGATGTGCAACACAAATGTTTCTGGCTTTTACTTTTGGAACCACAGAATGTTTTCTCTTGGCTGCAATGGCTTATGGTCACTACCTGGCAATCTACAACCCACTTTCCTATTCAGTTAAAATGTCACCTCCTGTCTATGTGTCACTCATCATTGCTTTCTATGTTGATGGGATCTTGCATGCTAGTATACACACAGTGGCCACTTTTAGCTTATCCTTCTGTGCATCCAATGAAATTAGACATGTCTTTGTGACATCCCTCCACTCCTTGCTATTTCTTGTTCTGACACTCACATCAACCAGCTTCTACTTTTCTACTTTGTTGGGTTAATTGAGCTAATTACTATATCAATAGTCCTGATCTCATACAGTTTTATACTATTGGCCATTCTGAGAATGTGTTCCACTGAAGGGAGGCAAAAAGTCTTTTCCACCTGTGGATCTCACCTGACTGGAGTATCAGTTTATTATGGGACACTCCTCTTCATGTATGTGAGGCCAAGTTCAAGCTATGCTTTGGACCATGACATGATAGTGTCTATATTTTATACTATCATAATTACCGTGCTGAATCCTGTCATCTACAGTTTGAGGAACAAAGACATTAAAGAGGCAATGAAGAAACTGAGAAAAATTGGTTCATTAATAAAGTTCATTTCTTGCATTGAGTCAAACTGAAAAGAATGCTGGGGGTTAGTCCATTCCTTTATGGTCAAGAACTAGAGAAGAAATTGACTTGTTTTTTGCTGATATACCTGTGCTGGTTTGAAGCTGTTGTGTGCCCTAATAAAGGTCATGTTCTTTTAGTCCATTCTTATGGGTGCAGACTGATTGTGGGTGGGACCTTATGATTATATTGTTTAAATTGAGAAATGACCCAGCTTATTCAAGGTGGGTCTTAATCCTTTGTTGAGTCCTGTATCAGAGGATAAAAAAATAGAAAAGCTGACAGAGCTTAGACAGAGAAAAATGCCCAAATAAGTAAGAAAGATCCAGAGGAGCTCAGAGAGAAGCTACTGAAACCAGAAGCTGAAAGCAATGAATCCCTGGAATGAATGAAAAACAGATGCTGGCCATGTGCCTTCTCATATGATAGAGGATCCCTGGACACCAACAGCCTTTCTTCAGTGAAGGTATCTTTCTCTTGATGGACATTTTCATGGTCTTAAATCTGTAAATTTGTAACTAGTTAATCCCTATAGTGAAAGCCCAGACATTTCTGGTATGTTTCATTCTGGCTGCTTTAGCAAAACAAGACAGTACTTTAGAATGTTTCTAAATAAATAATTAGCTAGCCCTCTCTATACAGAATTAGATTAACCATGCCATCTATATGGCTATGAATATGTTCAAATATATCCATATTAAACATTCACTGATATACATGTATTGTTTTTAATCATTGTGTAACTTGATTTTCAATTGTTATAGAGTTAATGTCTTCAGGATTTGATGGCTTCATATATTTTCACATTTTTCATGGTAATTCCTCTGTACTTATTATGAAGTTAATTCCCCTTCAGTAATCCATGGAAGGACTTCTCTGTGCCCAATTCACTTGCTCCATGTATCCTTTTACCCAGGCCCCTAAATGTGTCTTTCACTGTTTGGCCCAAGACCATAGAATTTTATTCCATCATTAAAGTCTTTTTTTTCCCCATCCCAATTGCATATATTTATTACATCTATCCTGAAATTTCTCAAAATATACTGAAACTACATGATGTGTATATAGAGAGTACATAAAGATCAGTAAAGACAAATAAAATTGTAGCTTATGAAGAACCTTCAACTGACTACAGATGTAGATACTCCAACAAGCTAAAAAAAACTAGTTCATATGTGAGGATTCCTAGAATGCAGGGTACTGGGCTCAGCTTCTACCTCTACTTTTACTCTCTGTGTATGAGGAATGACTTTCCATATGTTATTGCTCCTCAAAGTTACACCTAGTGAGTAAGGCACATAATGGAAAGATTTTCCTTTCAAGGCATCCATGCTTCTACCTTATTTATTTTTCTGTATTTACTTTGGTTCCAAGTTTTGTTCATTAGATACAGAAACTCCCCTTGAGCCAGCTCCAGATAGGAGTACTCAAAGGGGATAGATTAATTTTTCCTTGAATTACAGTTTAAATATTTGATGTGACTGCTGAAGATTGAAGGTGGACTAACTTGAGAAAGAAAAAAACTGAGAGGCCCAGCCTTAGGTGCATCCCCTTACCTTCTTGATTTTGCTTCTAGAAGCCCCAAGTTTCCACTGAAAACTCCCTTTGTGCCTCACCAATAGGAAAGGAAAAATAGTCATTTCAAATATTCCCAAGGCATACTTTCCTTCTGAAGAAACTCCTGCCCTTAAGTGATGCTATTTTACCAGAGTCTAGCCAACCTATGTTTATCAGAGCTTAACTTACCTGGAGGAAGACAGGCACCCAACTCCAGGTGTGTCTGTTCCTCCTGCATCACTTAGTGGGTGAAAAAACATTCATGAAAGTCACAGCCCAAAGACACATGCTTGCTAAAAGACTGAAACCTTATGGGATTACAGAACATATATCTCTCTCCACATCTTATTGACACATTAATAGGGTTATTGTATATAAGAATGCATTACAACTGTTAAGAACTGAAAGGCTCAGACCAAATTAAGAAGGAATCCCTCAAGAAAACCAAGGACAACAGAGGAGAGAAAAACAAGAACAGAAGAAATTTAACTGCTTAAACTCACAAAAACAGGAAGCAATAAATACAGCCTAAGTCCCAACCAGATGATCATAATACCTCATGCTAAAAGTCATTTACCTCAGTTTCCATTACCTAATGCATCATGTCTGCCCTTCAACAATAAAACACATGACAGGCTAAAAGGCAAAAAAAAATCTGAACATGCACAACATCAGAACCAGATTCAAATTTGGCAGAGATATTGGAATTATCAGAGGAATAATTTAAAATAACTGATATTGATATGCTAATAGCTCTGAAGGAAAATATGGACAACACACCAAAACAGTTGGGTAGGAGGTGACGTGAGCAAGATTGTGGAATTAGACACATCTGGCACAAAGTCCCTGAGATAAAATGAAAAATAGGTAGAATTTGACAGAATTAACTTTTACCAAACTCTGCAGGACAATCAAGGCTAGACAATGACTCAACAAATAACTAATGTTATTTTATGAAAATAGGAAACAGAGAAAAACAAGTAAGATATTTCTAAGAGCCCCAAGGAAGTTTGTTTATCCTGGGCCCCTACCCATCCCTTAATTCTGCCTGATGGTTTGCATGGCCCACACTGGTGGCCTGTCCACATTCAGGTGAGGGTCCCTGGTGCCTGATTGTTGCTGCCCATTAGTGAAAGCTTTGGATTTACTTGAGCCTAAGGAGTGGCACAGAAAAGTTCCGATTTCTCTTATGAATACAGATGCAAAATCACTAAATTCTAGCAAATTGAATATTATAGCATATTAAAATGATTACCCACCATGAGCCACTACTAAGAGTTGTTCCAGGAATGCAATGGCGGTTCACATAAGAAAAAATCAATGTAATACACAATGCTAATATGTGAAGAAACAGTGTATTATATGAATTTTTGTAGGAATTTGACAAAATCAAACAGTTCCTTAATGAAGTCATTTGGTAAAAAGGATGGATGGGATCTTCATCAATATGATATGAGGCATATACAAAATATTCACAGCTATCATTTTATTTTTACTATTGAAAGATTGAAAACCTCCAGCCACAGGTCAAGGACAAGACAAGAATGTCTTCTTTCCCCACTGCTACAAGAATTATAGCATCTGATACATGCTATAATGCTGTATGGATGAACTTGAGTGAGATAAACCAGATACAAAAAGTCAAATTATAATATATTCAAACATATGAAATAACTAGAACAAATAAATTCCCAGAGGTAGAAAGTAGATTACAGGTTACAAGGGGCCAGGTTGTGAAGGAATTGGGGAGTTATTGCTTAATTGGTGTGTGAAGTAATAAAAAAGGATCGAATTAGCATGATGGTAGCACAATAGTTAATGTAGATAATACCAGTGAACTGTATACTTGAAACTGGTCAAAATGGGAAGTATTATTTTATAAGCATTACTTTAATAAAAGGTCAAAAAAAACACAGAGTGGGTAATGTCAATAGAGATGGAGATCATTAGAAGGAATCAAGAGGAAATGCAAGATATCAACACTGTAAGAGAAATAAAGAATACCTTTGGTGAGATCATCAGATGATTGAACACGGCCAAGGAAAATATCAGTGAGTTTGAAGATATGTCAATAGGAACTTCCCAAACTGAGGAACAATGAGTAAAAAAAAAGAATTAAAGATGGAACAGAATATCAGAGAAAGGTGGGGCAATAACAAAAGGTTTATATATGCATAATGAGGAAGAGTAGAAGGAGAAATAAATCACCAGAGGAAATATTAATATTAATGGCTAATATTATTGACCCTGTGGTGGTGTTTGCTCTAGAAAAGACCATGTTCTTTGAATCCATTTCCATTTGTGCAGACCTGTGGTTGATGGGACATTTTGATTAGGGTATTTCAATTGTGATATAACCCATTCCCTTCAAGGTGAGTCTTAATCCCCTTAATGAATCCCTTATAAGAGGATGTAGGACACACAGAAACAGTACAGAAAGGTCAGAAATGTCCCAGAGAAGCTAAAATGTAATTAAAAGAAGTTCATAGAGAAAAGCCCTGGAGCAGGACCTACAGAAGCTTAGAGAGGAAGTCACTGGAAAAAGAAGCTGAGAGCAATGAAACCCAGGAGCACAAGACCAGCAGACACTGGCTGTATGCCTTCCTATGTGACAGAGGTGTCTCAGATACCAGAAAACTGTCTTCAGAATCCAGGTATCATCCTGTTGATGCCTTGAGTTGGACATTTTCATAACCTAAGAACTGTAAATTCTAAGTCAATAAATCCCCAATGTAAAAGTCAACCCATTTCTGGTATATTGCATTCCAGCAGCATTAGCAAACGAGAACAGTGTATTACATATCTTTGTTTCAGGGACTTGGGATAGGGTGGGAGTTATGGTGGGGGAAAGGTACAAAGAAGTAGAAGAAAAGAATCTTGCTTTGAAAGAGGTTATTTTAGATGTATAGTTTATAATCTATAACAAATGAACATTTGCAAGTGTAACACGTTGAGTCTGTAAGTATTGACTTTGGGGTGGAATCCAGATTGATTCATCTGACTTTTTTCTTGTCCTTTGGCTACAAGACTAAAAGAGTTGGGAAATGGGAATGGCCCCCTCCCATGTGAGAATGAAAACTATATAGGAGGTCCTTATGGCACTTTCATTTAAGGTTGCTTCATGTAGTTTTGCTTGGCTGATGGCATCTTTAGCCCAAATGGGTTTCCAGTCCTGGTACTTGTGCTTAGGCAAGAGTAATTTAGAAAGTCCTAGTTCCCTTTTTTTCCCTGTCCTCCTTGCCTTTTCTTCTTACTTGAACCAATTGGTGGTATACACATATTACTATGATTCTTTCTACATCATTCTCTATACAAAGGATGGACTTCAGAATATGCTTTGCTGAAGCTCTAAGTTTTGTTTTGAGAGAAATAGATAAAGACTTCAGCATTTAATTTGGTGGTATAAAATGTAGAAACAAGGTCCACTTCATATTCTTTTCCTTGCTTTAAAGCTGAATGAAGAATTCTGTGACAAACTTGAAGGAGGAATCTAAAACAGATATAGAGAACACACTTCTGTTCCTATCACTTAATCCTCAAATTGTAATTTAGCTCTTACTTGTTAGCTGTACTATTTTGCATTCCATTTATTTTGGTTTTACAATAAGTTTGAAAATAGTACAAGAAAATCTTTTATGAACACATTGTATTTGTGTTTTTCAATTGTTTGTTTGTTTTGGTCTGTTTAAGCAAGAAGTAAGAAGTTAAAATTCACAATACAATATAGTTGTACTTCAGGCCCAAATGATTTTTTCATGGGAGGTTCTGTCAATCCCACATCACACCTACATCTGGTCTTCAGAGGTACTGGCATTTTGAATAATCTTGTGATACATATGATACAACTATATTGTATGATTTTTCATTGAGCAGGAGATCCAGGCTCCAGAGAAACTCATTGGTGGTTGGGGTAGCCATGGAACAAAAGAAACCGTGTCCCATAACTGGAATAATGACTCTCTGGATTATGAAGTCATGTCCATATTCCTTTTTGTTTGACAAGTTCAGAAACCACGTTGAATGTTGTCACGAAACTTGATAAATTTACTCAGCATTTTCCAGTATGCATTTTGACTTGTTTGTATTTTTAATATTTTTATATTTTAAATATATAGCAATTGAGCCAGGTTGCAACATTGTAAGGGTAGAGTTCTCTGACTTTAACTTAGGTGAGCACAGATATCAGAAATATGTCTAAGGATTTAATTTAGATTCATAGTGTCCAGAAGACTGTTTCTGGTAGGTTCGGCATGTTGACAGACTCTTGTAGGGTCATATACTAACTGATTGACAGGTTCTGATAGAGCCTGTGTGTTAACATTCTACCTGTTCTCTGATTGTGCTGATTGACAATGTGTGTATTTTATTGTAACTTGGTCTGTAGCATGTGTCCTACAAAGGCAGGAAATAAATATTTCACTTTTTCTTAAGAGGAAATCATGTACACTAAGATTTTTAA